>NW_005353696.1:753201-755339 GCF_000412655.1 Myotis brandtii | reverse complement strand
CAGGCTGGGGGACCCCCCCTCCCCCGCCCCCGAGTGCACAAATTTTTGTGCACTGGGCCTCTAGTATATATATAAAAAGCCTAAGCAACTGGCCAACCAGCCGACCAGCTGGTAGCTATGATGCGCACTGACCACCAGGGGGCAGACGCTCAATGCAGGAGCTGCTGAGCGACAGCAACTTTGCAAAGTGCCCTCTTGCACTCCAGGACCCATAGGGGGTTGTTGGACTGCTGGTTTCGACCCAATCCCCACAGGCCAGGCCAAGGGACCTCACCCGCTGGAGGGACCCCGCTCACTCTGCAGATAGATGCCCTTCGAGCCCCGCCGTTGCCCCAGGTGCGGCAGGCCAGGGAGGGACCTTGGGAGGTTGGCTCCAGGACACGTCTGGCCCATTTCACCTAGTCCCGCCCCGCCGACCACCTTCTAATTAATTTCCTTTCAATATGCACGAATCCATGCACTGGGCCTCTAGTAACTCTATGATGACAATAAGTATTATCATCATTTTAAAACAAAACAAAACAAAAAAACAGATGAGAAACTGAGACCTGAGAATAAATTTGGCCAAGATAAGAGCTAGTAAGTGGCAGAAGCAGAATCTAACACAGGACTATCTGATTCCAAGCCTGAAAAGGAAAGAATGAGATCTCTCTTTTTTAAAAAAAATATATTTTGATTTTTTACAGAGAGGAAGGGAGAGGAATAGAGAGTTAGAAACATCGATGGGAGAGAAACATCGATCAGCTGCCTCCTGCACACCTCCTACTGGGGATGTGCCCACAACCAAGATACACGCCCTTGACTGGAATCGAACCTGGGACCTTTCAGTCCGCAGGCCAACGCTCTATCCACTGAGCCAAACTGGTTAGGGCATGATCTCTTAAAAAAAAAGTCTGTTTGGGACTATCTATTTAAATAAGATAATGTCCTTTTATTATAGCATAACTATATATGGATTTACTTATAATAAATTTGTATGCTTTTTAAATGTTCAGAGAGAAAGAAAAGAAGACATTTAATTTCATTTGGAAATTGAAAATAATGAGCCATTCACAATGGTGTTCAGGCTGATGGCCTCAATAATTTCCTATCTTTAGAGCTAACCTTAGTGATAGGGTTACCTGTATTTCAGGCAGGGCAAAGACTACCAAAATATTACAGTTCTCTTGTACCAGACAGTACCATGACTGTCAGCTGGCCTTACGAACCTCAGAGGAGAGTTCCTTAGGCAGAGATCATGTTACTCTACCATCTTGTCCACAAGTTAGACCTGAATTTTGGCACCTGAGCCAAAAGCAATCACCTCAAACTTAATGAGCAGTTTAAAAGTGGCCTGGCAGAATTATACCCAATAGGGATATTCTCATAGGGAACTCTCTCTAAGAAGATACTCTCTCTCAGAGAATCAGAATGTGAGATACACAGGATACTTTATAAAAGGCAGACAAAACAGAAGGTAGTTAACAGCAGACATGAGATAATAGATTCCTTCCCTCCCTATCTACCTACTTATCAAATGAAGTCAAAGAGGTGAGTAGATAGTTATCTATCATCTATCTATCCGTCCGTCCATCCATCCATCCATCCATCCATCCATCCATCCATCCATTCATTTATTGAAGCCAGGAGGTTGAGGGGAAGCAGAGTCAGGAGTAATCAGTAGAACAAGAGAAGCAGGGAGAAAGAAGCAGAAAGAGAGAGGCTCAGTTACAAGAAACACTACTCTACTTAGCTACTAGCTACTAGAATTGGTCCAGTGTCCTAAACAATTCTCTCCATATGTCTTAGTGTTCAAATGCTGAGAAACTGCCTTAATTCTCATAATAAATTCTCTTTCAGTGAGGTCTCCTAAGCATGTCTTTCTCCTTTGCAACCTGAAATAACCTAACCAAAACACACCTACCATCCTATTAAATCCAGTAAAGAGATCAATTTTCCTGGAAGTTATGTTTTCTCTCTTCCTTTTCTAAGCTTTTTTTTGGCTTGCAAAAATTTATCACTGGGCTTGTGTTTGCAGTCTAGAATTATATTTTGGCCAACAATTCTGCCCTGTAAAAGGAACAGGAATTAACCCTATTAAATTTCTTTTCTTTTGCCCCCTTCTATGCCCCAATTCATAAACAATTTTAAACTTGAAT
>NW_005353696.1:730834-753128 GCF_000412655.1 Myotis brandtii | reverse complement strand
TATATATATATATAAAGCAGCACTTTATTTACTATATTACATGGTACCATTAAGAACCAGGAGACACTTTCTTGGCATACAATATTCTTCTCTCCTTCCAAATTTATATTTTATTGAAATAGAAGAAATAGTTGTTTCCCATTAAGAACAACAAAAATAAATAAGCCAGCACAGCAGCACAGGGTAAGCTTTTATATAATGAAAGACCTGGTATCTAATTTAATATAAGATTTGAATTAAAAAGGTAATTTTCATGTTCAACTCAGAAATCAACTTCTATCTATTCCAATGTAATAATGTCCCTCAAACTCCAAGTCATTTTAAGAGGTGGTAGAAAAAAAGAGTCTATTTTTTTTCAAATGTCTAAGATGGGCCTTTTATTTTCAGTTCAATTTAGTAGACAAGATTCTTAAGATGCTCTAGCACCGTGGTTGGCAAACTGTGGCTCCCGAGCTACACTCGGCTCTTTGGCCCCTCGAGTGTGGCTCTTCCTAAGCCTTAGGAGTACCCTAATTAAGTTAATAACAATGTACCTACCTATATAGTTTAAGTTTAAAAAATTTCACTCTCAAAAAAATTTCAATCGTTGTACTGTTGATATTTGGCTCTGTTGACTAATGAGTTTGCCGACCACTGCTCTAGCAGTTACCCTTAACTATTCTTTTTCTCATACCCATATCAAATCCATGGAGAAATTCAGTTGTTGCCACCTTCAAAGTTTATCCGGAATCTTACTGTACTTTCTGGATCTCTTTTATGGAGTATCCCTTCCTCTGCCTTCCCTCAAACAGTGGTGGACCTAAGATAATGCCCTACATCCCTCTACTTTTCTCACTCTTCCTGAGCAAGCTCCTTTTCCTTACTGATGACTCACTAATGTAATACAGCCCATGCCTTTCCCCCAAATGCTAACAGATGATGTCCAGAACCTAAAGTGCATCAAACTGAACTACATAACTTGCTGTTTCTGAAGTATTCCCCCGAGTAAAAATAGCCACAACCTTTTAACCAGTTCTTCTGGAAGAAAATCCAGAATCCTTTTAAATAAAAGCTAAGTCTGAATGTGTCACTCTTCAACATAAAATCTTTCAATGCTACCCTTTCACTCAGAGTAAAAGCCAAAGGACCTTCACAATCTGACCCCTTTTTTATCTCTTACCTTGTCTCCTACCATAATCACTTCACTTATTCCACTTCTACCACACTGTTCTCAATTTATTTCTCAAATAATCCAGGCATATTTTTAACCTAAGAGCCTTGTCTATTACCTATCTGGAACACTTTCCCCCTCAAATATCTATATGATCCATTCTCTCATGTTCTTTAGGTCTCTACTCAAATGTCTTCTTTACAGTGAGGTCTATCCTAATACTCTTATTTAAAAATCACATCCCCAGCTCCCTCACCTGTACAAAAATAGTTCTTAACCTGATTGAGTTTTTCTCATTAAGACTTACTATCTAACATATAAATTCCTTATTAAGCTTACTATTAGCCTCCCTTCATTAAGAAGGAAACTCGAGGCTAGGAATTTTTGTATTCATCACTGACATATCCACAGAACTTAAGACCATATCTAGCACAGTGAAGGTGCTCAATAAATATTTCTTATATGAATAGTTTTATTGATGTTTATAAAAACCCTTAGATCAGTGGTTTTCAACGTGTGGGTCGCAACCCCTTTGGGGGTAGAACGACCCTTTCACAGGGGTCGCCTAAGACCATTAGAAAACACATATATAATTACATATTGTTTTTGTGATTAATCACTATGCTTTAATTATGTTAAATTTGTAACAATGAAATTGGGGGTCACCACAACATGAGGAACTGTATTAAAGGGTCGCGGCATTAGGAAGGTTGAGAACCACTGGTTTAGATGGTTGCTTTGTCCATTTTACACATGAGCAAAGTAATCTCCAGAAAGATTAAGTCAGAAGACTTGAATATCAATCCAAGGTTCAGGTATAATACTTTTCTAATATAACTATTAGCTACAGAACTAGGGGCAAAGAGTAGTCAAGATCAGAAAAGAAGAGTACTATGGTCCATATTATTATGCTATTATTACTCTACTGAAAATAATATGTATAAATGTGTAATCTATATAAAAGGGTCTTTAAACATTCTTATATTCCCCTTTAAGAGCTTTTCTGAAGTTCTGAAATAAGCTAGTACACTTTCTCTCCCATAGTAGAAAATTTCCAATGTTGATTATTTGCCCAACCACACAAACTTACTGCCTTTCAATTTCAGTCATTTTATTTCATGATTTATTCTCATACATTTGTAAGACTCTTTCATCATATATTTAAGAGTCTAAATGATTTGTTACTGATTATTCTTTTATTGTTCATCCACTTTCACTCCTCACTCTACACCTTTACTAGAATTAAGTCACTTGCAATGATGACTGTACTTAAAACTTAAAGCATGCCCTAATACATAATATTTCAGATTCCCAAATTGTCATTTCACCTGCCCACTGATATATTTCTAAAGGAGAAAAACAACTTCCAAAGATAAAAAAGAATAACACTTCTGGGGATGACTGGGCTGTGGGAAGAAGGGCAAACGATAATTTCCCAATTCTACCACTATCCTACAGAATTTTTAGATAGAGGTGCATATAGAAATATATAATATTAACAATATTATTTAACTACAGTAATATTAACTATAGCAAATAAATTGAGAGTAAATATTCTATAAAAGGAGATTAGTTAAGTGAATTACACATAAAGTAGAATGCTTGCAGCCATTACAACTATGATTTGCATTTGTATTTATTAACATGGTAATGTTTATAATACATCATTCACTGAAAGAAATCAGATTCAAAACAATAGTGTGTACATATACTCCTGAATGGAGGGATGATAAGTGATTCAATTCTTTTGGTAGAGAGAGAAGACTTATTTTTTTTCTTTATTATTACCCATGCAATACTTTTACAATTAAAAGCCAGAGGGAAGTATTTGTGAGTTCCAATTCTTTATATGAAGCATTAAACAATTTCCTTTAATCTCTAATGGACTTTTGGTCAGGAAACTTTTTTAAAAAGCTCACTCTAACATTCCAATGACCAGTTGTTATATTTAAGGTAGAGAAAGAGCTCTATAATTTCCCCATATTCTTATAAAAACAAAGTTTAATATTAAGTATCTTAAGTACAGTAAGTAAAGTACTAAAGAATAAAATTTAGCAATGTAAACATTAGCAAAGGCACCTCAAACTTAAATCTTGTTAATAAAACAGAATTTATTCTTGCCATCCAGACAATGTGAAGAATCAGACCCTTTCTCCTGTAGATTCTATAGAAAATATACTAATCATTCACAGTAAAGCCAAAGAAACAGAACTAGCTTCTGTTATTAATTTATCTCTCAAGTATAACTTGGGAAAAGCAACAATAAGTAAATATAATATGATAAAGGAATAGTCTAATTTATATCTACACAGACTTTCATGTATTTATATTTTATATAAAACATATTATATAATAAACATATAAGCATACGTGTGTATACATACTAGTATATTAATATGTGCCTCTGTGCGTGTGTGTGGTGGTGGTGGTGGTGGTGGAGGTGATGGTGATGAAATGGAGAATTCTGGAATCAGAATACTCAGGATCAAATCCTATCTGTCACTTACGGTTGAGTGACCTTAGATGAGTTATATAACCCATTTCTTCTTTTACAAAAAAGTGATAGCAATAGTTCTTCCTCCATTGGCTTATTGTGAGAATAATATACAAGATCTAGCACACAAAAATTGTTCAATAAATGGTAGCTGTTATCGTCATTAAAGGTTAACTTCTCCTTCCAAACTATGAATATTTATCATCTAACACTATCAGTAACCAAAAGGACAGATACACTTTTCTACATTTTTTTAGTAGCTTATCACCTGCTAGGGCTTTTTAAAAAGCAAACATGACTCAAGAGACATTATGAAAATGTTTAATTACATGATTTTATAATTAATTAGCAAAGGTAATGAAATAAAACTAATTCTATTTAAAGCTGTATTCTGAAACATCAAATTATAAAGATATTATTAATCAACTATATCATCACATTCACAGTTAAAGTTATCAACAGGTCAGGCATATGTCAATAATCTAGAACTGATGTAATTTGTAGTGGTTAGGCCTTAAGTTACTTGATGATAAGTTAATCACCTTCACAGAAACTTTTTCCATTATTTTAACAGTTGCAAAATTTCCTTGTTCTATATTTTAAAAATTTAGCATCAGTATCTATTTTCACTTTGTGTCTTCCTTTGAAAGAAGAAACCAAAATCAGGAGAATAACAGGGCACCTACAAAAGTCATGACCTTCACAGTGTTTACACTTTCATGTTACTAACTTTCCAAAGACAAAGGCACATCTCCAGAGCTTAGGTAATACTAACAATAGCTGATAAAGTTAAATAAAAGTTTTCCATGAATTATTTTTATACCTGTGTTTTCTTATGAGGTACTTGCAATGCCTCAGTAAGTAATCTTTTGAAGGCCTACACAACTTCAGTGACCAGAAGTCATCTAATCTCATTTTTGGGGAGCAAGATTTTCCTGGATTCCCACCAAATAAGTAATGAACCTGTAATAAACAAAACAAACCAGACTTTTAAAAACACATGCATACTTAAGAAACTATGTTAAGTCATAGTAAAACTTCTTCATTTTGCTAGTACTGTGTTACAGGTACCTTTCTTAGCCTTACTGATATTAAAAAAAAAAATCAAAATATTATTGCTTCTCTTGATTTTTCTCAAGTTTCCACTTTACTTTTTAAATTACTGTGACTACTTCCTAAATTACATTTTATATTAAAATAAGTTCTATTACCACAATTACACTGACAATGGAAACATGAAACAAAAGCAATGATAGTGTAAAAATGAATAAAGAAAACCTCAACTAAAACTGAAGTTGGGATAGACTATAGAAGTCAATTACCTATGACTGGAAGTCAAATACCCCATATTGGAAGACATCAATTACATACCCCAACAGGAAGAGAGGCCCTGTCATTCCCAAATAGAAAGCACAACTGCTTTACCACCTCAGCAGGAGGAAGGAAGATTTTCTTTTTGGTCCAGCAAGAAGCCCAGCCAATTGAAACTCCACAGCTCACCCAATGAGAAGCCAGCGTTACCTGAACTCTTTACTTTCCTCCATGAACTTTCATTTCTCTCTTATTGATGACTTACTTGCCTCACCCTCTTTTCTATAAAAGACTTCCATCTTAAAAAGTTTTTTTAAACTTATACCCACATTTCTAAAACTGGAGTAAACTTTCTTTTTTTTTATTTCTTTTTTTGAGAGAGAGGAAGGGAAAGAGAGAAATATTGATGTGAGAAACATCAATCAGTTGCCTTCCAAACATGCCCTATGTCTTGACCAGGGATTGAACCCGCCATCTTTTGGTGAGCTAGACGATGCTCCAACCAACTGAGCCACACTGACCAGGGCAAGAATTAATCCCTCAGAGAATTTCTCTGCTTGCTAGATAAGATGCTGCTGAATTCATAAATGACTTAATAAAACCCAATGTGACCTTCAAATTTGCTCAGTTATATTTTGTTTATTAACAATAGCAAGTAGCTAATCCAATATATAGTTTGAGGGCAATGAATAATGGGGATTATCAAGTTCATCAAGTGTTGATGATAATAAATTATATCTTTCAAAAGGACAGATGACAACCTGGCCGGTGTGCTTCAGTTGGTTGGACATCATCCCAAGCATCAAGAGATCGCTGGTTGGATTCGAGGTTAGGGCACATGCCCTGGTTTCGGGCTTGATCCCCAGTAGGGGGTGTACAGGAGGCAGTCAATCAATGTTACTCTCTCCCTCTTCTCTCTCTAAAATTAATAAAAAACATATTTTAAAAAACCATTAAAGAAAAGATGTCTAATCACTGAAGGTCAACAGCAATTAGAAACTTTTTAAAATTTTAGCATTTTAATTTAGCTTTAGCCTTAAGGTCAAATATTAAATGGCACATATAATTTGTGAAGTAACTTTTAAAATATTCCATTACTCAATTAGTACCAAAAAATAAATGTGAAAGGAATGCAATAATAATTTCACTATTATATTATTTAGTTTTAGTGATATTCTGTACTTACACAAAGTGTTAAAAGCATTTTCTGAAATTTTAAAAACATTTATATTTAAGCCCTGGCCAGTGTGTTCAGTGGTTAGTGTTGGACTTTGCACTGCAGAGTCTTGGGTTTGATTTCTAGTCAAGGGCACATACCTGGGTTGCAGGTTTAATCCCTAGCCCATTGGGGTGCATGCGGGAAGCAACCAATTGATGTGTCTCTCTCACAGTGATGTTTCTCTCTCTCTCTCTCTCTCTCCTTCCCTCCTTCCTTCCTTACCCCTTCCTCCCTTCCTCTCTTTCCAAAAATCCATGGAAAAAATATCCTCAAGTGAGGATTCATCAAAAAAATAAATTTATATTCAATAGTGTAATAGAATTCCAATATTATTTCTATCCTAAGGATGGAAATTCATTTACCCTTTAATTTGGGAGACACTAAGAGAAAGGGCTTTTATCCACTCCCATGGTATCTTTAACATGAAGGTCTCAAATGATATAAAGTTTAAATATTCATCTGTGACCTAAATGGAAAGAATACAGGTTAGTCAGTAGCTTACTATATAATCTGAGCCCAATAACTAAACTACATGTAAAGCTTAAGGGAGAAATAGTTAAAGAAACCATTCTGAACACTAACTGACACTTAAACTTCAGAATGCCATATTATTTCACAAAACAGATAGAAAAGATATGGCACTCATAGATAGGAAAAACAAAAAGATTTCTTACACAATGAAATCTAAAATCAGGAAGTCATATATACCTTTTCATATCATGAAACATGGAACCCACATGCGGAAAACTATACAATAGGCCATGCTATGTATCTGATCTATCAGTTAAGAAGCAGCCACTGACCATAATCAAAAGAGGAAAGTGCCAGGAGTCACCATCTATACAAAAATGTTTATTCTCTTAAGGAATTTTAGGGGAAAATAATATTGAACGCCTGCTACATACTATGTATTATAATTTTTTACTCAAATCTACTTAAAAAATAAAAAACATATATTTTTGGGGATTCTTTCAGATTGTAGGTCATGGAAAATTTACAGGTCAATGAAGTTAGGATACCTTGTGCAACTCATCATATACAAGCTGATGGGCAAATCTTGGACAGGGTTCTTCTTCTTGAAGACTTTTACTTGGATTATCCTTTGCAGCTTGATCATTTTTATAGACACAAGACCTGCAAGACATTGCTTTTAAGGCATGCTATCCTAGAAAATTAGCAGTATACATAATCCTATATAATAAAAGGCTAATATGCAAATCGACTGAACGGTGGAACAACTGGTCACTATGACGTGCACTGACCACCAGGGGAGAGACGCTCAATGCAGGTGGTCAATGTGCTCCCATAGGGGGCACCGCTCAGCCAGAAGCCCTGAGCCAGGCTCATGGCTGGAGAGCACAGTGGCTGTGGCGAGAGCCTCTCCCACCTCTGTGGCAGCACTAAAGATGTCTGACTGCCAGGTTAGGCCCGCTCCCCAGCTTAGGGCCTAAGCCATCAGTTGGACATCCCTCAAGGGCTCCTGGACTGCGAGAGGGCACAGGCTGGGCTGAGGGACCCCCCTCCCCCAAGTGCATGAATTTCGTGCACCGGGTCTCTAGTGTTAATACAGTTGTAGACAGCAAATTAATTGCATGTCTAATTACCAACAAAACAATTATAAATTTGTTTACATCAAATCTTAAAGTTTTGGTCATTCCCATAAAATAATCTGATTTATTAGAACTGAGTTCTTAAGTTCTTTTAATGTCCATCAAAACCTCACTTAAGAACAACCTACCTCATGATATGAAACACAAATAGCATTTATGAAGGTTCAAAACAAAGGCTGAAAGAGCTAAAAACCCGTTTACTATTCACAATAAAACTATAGTACACTTTCATTTTTACTGTAAATAAATGCCGTATTTAGAAAGTAATAAATTCTTTAGTTGTTGAGCACTACCCTCCATTACTGAATGGAAGAAGTTCTCTTAAGTGCTCCTGTTTTGACATCACAAATTAACACAAGTCCTCCAGTTCCCTCTTCTTTTGAATATACAACCCCAAGAAATATTAAATTGGAATTGCAGTACAGACAAGAGCTCCTTACCAACTATTCCTCACTATGTCATAAATCCAGAATGAATTTCTGACATTCTCTTCCCTCTTTTCCTTGTCCTTGCTGAGTCCAGATAAGACATGTATTTCATTCAGTTCTGGATCAATGGTTGCTCTCTGTGTGAATCCTGTCATTGGAACTATAAAATGAAAGAAAACAATAGGATGACAATGTTCACATAGACAGTGTTTCCTTAGATAACAGATTAGTGTTATTCTGTTAAAGATTAATACATCCTTATCCTACTCTGTAGGATAAGGCCACAACTTATTTTTTAACACACTACATAACTTTTATATTAAACAATAAACAGCCCTGGCCAGTGGCTCGGTTGATTGGAGCATAGTTTGGACCAAAAGGTTGCGTTTTGATTCCAGGTCAGGGCACATATCCAGGATGGGGGTTCTATCCCATGGGGCATGGTTGGAGCAGGTACCAGAGGCAACCAATGGATATTTCTCTCTCACATTGATGTTTCTCTACCTTTCTCTCTCTTAAACAGAGGCAACCAATGGATATTTCTCTCTCACATTGATATTTCTCTACCTTTCTCTCTCTTAAAAAAAAAAAAAATTTGAGTAAAGAAAAAAAGGTAAAATAAATAAATATAAACAAACAAACAAACAAACAATGGTTTATTGCTTTCTCTCCACTCCAGAATATAGGTTCTACAAGGGCCAAGATTATTTGGTTCACGATTTTGTTCCTAATGGCTGGCATACAATAGTTATCAACTATTTGTTGACAGAATAAATAAATGATAACTACCAGAATGGAGCTAAAAAGAGGTAGAAGGAGGTATGCAATGTAATGATTTTGATTGAGAAAAAGGGCAATACTTTAACTGATTTATTATCTGGGTCAGCTCTAATTTAATAATAGAGATAAAATATTCAAATCTTGATTTGGAAAAACAAAATTTGACAAAAACTGAAACAGATTTGTTTAATATGGTCAGAAGCATTTAAAATATTTGTCATGATGTAATATGAAATGACATAATTTCCAAGAAAAAAAATGTTGGTGTATAATATGCCCCAAATATATTTTCCTGAGTAGATCAAACTCCCCAGAGTTAAGGTTTTATTTTTTTAAAGAAATCCATTAAATAAATGATGGTCATTCTGTATTACCCAGAAATTTGTCAAACATTGATATGGCAAATGTAAATTGTTCTAATCACTGTTATTTGGAAATATTAGTTGAAATATAATTCTATATTAAACATAATTGCCATGTATCTAAAACAATGTATCGTTTCAACATTACATTTCTTTCTTTTTTTGTTTTGTTAATCCTCACCAAAGGACATTTTTCCATTGATTCTCAGAGAGTGAAAGGGGAGGGCAGGGAGAGAGAGAGAGAAAGAAAGAGAGGAAGAGAGAGAGAAACATCAATGTGAGAGAGACATATATATTGGTTGCCACCCTCACACACCCCAAGAGGGGCCCAGGATCGAACCTGCAACCCATTATGCCCTTGACCGGAATAAAACCCATGACCCTCTGGTGTCCAGGCTGACGGTCTAACGCCTGAGCCACGCCAGCCAGGGCAACACTACATTTCTTATAGATAAACAATTATCATATGCTCAGAAAGCTAAACAAACATCAAACTAAAGAAAAATATCTCAATCAATTCAGAACAGTACGAGATGCTAGCCATACTGTATTTGTTTTTCCTAGTTTACCTTAAATTCATGTGTCCTCTTACATTGCTATTCAATAAATTTGAGATATTTTAGAGACTATCCAAATGTATTCCACAGTAAGTATATTTAAAGATTATACACACAAAACACAATAATTTGTATGCATCCAAACACAAGTACATTTATAGTCATTCAAACAGAGACCTAATCTTAACAAAACCCTGACCCTCGTGCCATACTCCTTAGTGGTTATGTAAAGTCTGATATTTTCTTAATAAGGCTTGGTAAACTTTCAAAAGTGCCAAAATTTTGACCTCTATTCCAAAATAACCTTGGAAAAAAAGATAAAACTGTAAAGAAATGAAATCACTTTATAAAAATATACGTATTTTTATTGATTTCAGAGAGGAAGGGAGAGGGGGAGAGAGAGAGAAACATCAATGATGAGAGAGAATCACTGACTGGCTGCCTCTTGCACCCCCCCTACTGGGGATGAGCCTGCAACCCGGGCATGTGCCCTCACTGAGAATCAAACTGCAACCTCCTGATTCAACCACTAAGACACACGGGCCAGGTGAAAATGAAATAACTTTTTATTAGTGGTGGAAGGGGAGGACATAACTGTCTAAATTTATTGCACTTAAATTTCTTTGTCCCATTTTGTCTTAATACTGAGCCTTAAAATTAAGAAATCAATAATATGGATTGGCAAACTATGGCTTGATCTGATCAGGGTCAACTGAGGCCTCATCAATTCATTTACATTGTGTCTTTGGCTATTTTCACCCTATAGTGTAGCAAAGCTGAGTAGCTGCAACAGAACACTTATGGCTGGCAAAACTCAAAATATAGGTTGGGTGTCCCCAAAAATGTATCTATACTTTAACAGCTGATAACTCAATTTTCACTCCTTTCAGGTTTAACTGATTTGAAATAATGGGTAAAGCCAGACTAAGCTCTGAACAAAGAAAATTTATCCTAATAATCCACTCGACTTTTCTTTTATGGGGATACATAAAAGAAAAAGTTTATAGTACAAAACTGCAAGAGTCAACGAATTGGGGGCACACAAATACCGAAGGAAATGATTCTTGATGTTTGTGATTCCATTGCTTTGTGTTATCAGCAGTGCCTGGACAAGAACACTCATCAGTTTGAAAACAGGTATTGACAAAAAAATTTACTCATTTCTATAGATTCTTTTAAAATTTGAAAATAAACTGTATGTTGGTAAGTACTGACTTTATAATCATTCAAAGTGAGTACACATTTTTGGAGGGACACCCCATACTTACATCTGGTTCATTATAGAAATAGTTTGTTGACCCTTGTTCTATAATCTTTTAAAATGTAAATATCAGAGATTATGAGTTAGAAACTAATGCAACAAACTGCTTACCTTAAATAAGAACCCACTGAGGAAATGGAAATTTTTGAGTGGAATGGAAATCAGTGGAGAAAGATATTTTGAATTCCATAAGTGGGGGTGGAGTCATCAAAGAGAGGGGATTAAAACAGTATTGGGCTGGGGAAGAAATGTAAGCACGTAGAAGAATGTAAGACCAAATTGTACATGCTTCCTTTTCCACATGGTCACATTTTGCCTAAAAGCACCTTAGTATCAGAAGAGAAAAATGACAAGGGTCGTTTAAGCAGTGGGCAGGTTTACAATACTCAGGGAGGTAAGACTACCATGTTTATAGAGATATATTTCACTATAAAATTCACCCATTTAAAGTGTACAGCTTGGTGTTTTTTATTATATCCACTGGAAGACCATCATCACAATCTAATTTTAGAACATTTTAATTACTCCAAAAGGAAACCCTATATCCCTTCACAGTCACTCCCCATTCTCCCTTCCCAACTCCTCATGGAGTAGGCTGCATCATTTGACATGTCCGACAATTTAAAAAGGTTCTAATTTCTCCACATCGTCAACATTTGCTATTGTCCATTTTTTTACATCTTAGTGGATATAAAGTGCTATCTTACTGTAGTTTTGATTTGCATTTGAATGATTAATGATGTTAGGGATCGCTTCATGTGGTTATCAGCCATTTGTACTAGTATATCTTCTTTGGAGAAATGTCTATTTAAATCCATTGCCTATTTTAAAAGTGTGTTATTTGTCTCTTTATTATCGAACTAGAGGCCTGGTGCACAGATTCGTGCACAGTGGTGTCCCTCAGCATGGCCTGCAGGGATTGGGTCGAAGCCGGCAGTCCAACACCGCCTGCCGCTCCCGCCCGGCTGTGGCTGCTGCAGGGTCATCAGTCCTGATCGATCGGGAGAGGCTCGTGCCGCCGCAGTGAAGCTCGTCAGCCACTTGCCCGCCGTGAGCCCTAGTCTGGTGCCCGTTGGTCAGCTGAGCAGCGCTCCCGCTGTGGGAGTGCACTGACCACCAGGGGGCAGCTCCTGCATTGAGTGTCTGCCCCCATGGTGGTCAGTGCACATCATAGTGACCAGTCACTTAGGCTTTTATATATATACTAGAAGCCTGGTGCATGAAATTCATGCACTGGGGGAGGGGGAAGGGGAGACCCTCAGCCTGGCCTGTGCCCTCTCGCAGTCCAGGACCCCTCACTCCTTACTGCCTGCCTGCTCACTGCTCCTTACTGCTTAGTCCGCTGTTCCTTAGCGCTGCTGCGGAGGCAGGCTTCTGGCTGAGCGGCGCTCCCCATGTGGGAGCACACTGACCACCAGGGGCAGCTCCTGCGTTGAGCGTCTGCCCCCTGGTGGTCAGTGCACATCATAGCAACTGGTCGTTCTGGTCGTTCCGCCATAACGATCGTTTAGGCTTTTATTATATAGATAGATTTTAAGAGTTCTTTACATACTCTGGATGCAAGTTCCTTATCAGATTTATAATTAGCAGACCCCCCCCCCATTCTAGGGGTTATCTTTACACTTTCTTGATGGTATTCTTTGAAGGACAAAAGTTTCTCATTTTTATAAAGTCCAATTTATCTCTTCTACTTTTGTCATTGTGCTGTAGTATTGATTATGTGCTAGCCAGTTAGATGACATAATAACTCATTATAATATGTATGCTAAGACCTAAATCAAGACACTGTTTTTCAAAGCAAAAAATGAAAAATTGCAAATGAGGATATTAAACCACTGGGTTCAATACTGGTTTCAAATTATCAAATTATTTCACATCAATAAATCTTTAATCTTTACAAATTCTTTGAGGAGCTATTTCAATAAAACAAACCAAAAAACAGAATCCAAGAAAAAGAATGACATGGGATACATATAAGAAACAGTGGTAGTGATATATGACACAGGAAAAGAAAGCATGAAAGAAAATAAAGATCCATTAGATCTTGAGCCTTGTATAATACATCTTGGAATGAAAAAAGTTTTAATAATACCGAGTATTTTCTTCCCTGTAAGTCCAATCACAATACCGGAATTTATATGGTGCCCCATTTCCCCTCCCCTCACTGTTTTTATTGCTTAGAATTTTGGTCCTAGTGTTATTCTTCAGGCAACAAATTTTCTCAAGATAACTTCATCACCATTTACTACTTATTTCTAACTAGAGGCCCAATGCACAAAATTCATGCACTTGGAAGTGGGGGGGGGGGACCCTCAGCCCAGCCTGTGCCCTCCTGCAGCCTGGGAGCCCTCAGGGGATGTCTGACTGACAGCTTAGGCCCATGTGGGATGCTGGCCTAAGCTGTTACTCAGACATTCTTAGTGCTGCTGTGAAGTCAGGATAGGCTTCCACCATCGCCGCTGAGCTCAGCAGCCATGAGCCTGGCTCCCACAGGGGGAGCGCACTGACCACCAGGGGGCAGCTGCCCCCTGTTTGTCAGTGTGTGTCATAGCAACTGGTCATTCCGCTATTCGATCGATTTGCATATTACCCCCGCCGCTGCCACTGCTTGCCATCTGTGCGGTGCTGCTCCCCCTCCCCTGCCACCGGTCACCTCCCTCTGCGGGCGACAGGTGTGGGATGTGATCACTTGGCTGGCCTGAGCCTCCCTCTGTGGGGAGATCAATCGCTGGGCTCCACGATCAACTGCCCAGCAGAGGAAGGCCCCGCCCACTCGGTCGGGGCACTTTCGATCGATAGCCACACAAAGAGTGGCCTGGGTCTCCCTCTTTGGGGTGATTGTGGAGCCCCCACCCTGATTGATCACCCCACCGACCGGTGTCCTGGGCCTCCCTCTTTGGGGCGATTGATCACAGAACCCCCCATTGATCGCCCTACAGAGGGTGGCCTGGGCCTCCCTCTGTGAGGTGATTGTGGAACGATGACGGGGCCTCCCGACCAATCACATCGCACCTGCCTTGGCTGGCCTGGCGCCAGTGCATGTCATAGCATGATTGTCTGGAAGGCCATCTGGACAGTCATTCTGCTGTTTGGTCATTCCGTCTATTTGCATATTACGGTTTTATTATTATAGATATCTCCTAGCTTTCTCACGGAGTCTTGCTTCCATATGGGTTTCCAATGTGGCAAATTTCCCGAGACAAATGCTCCTGAAAGTTTTTTATTTTACCCTTACATTTGAAAGTTAGGAGGATATTACTTTCTTGGTTTGGAGTCATTTCCCTTGAGTACCTTTTAACTTAACTGTTTTCTGCCATTCACTTACTGCTGTTGAGCTGATATCTTTCTTGTTCCCCTGCAAGTCATCTGCTCTTCCTTTCTGAATTCTTTAAAAATTTTCCCTTTGTCTTTGATATTCTTAATTTTCCTTTAATATGTCTAGGAATGTGTTTCCCCTTATTTTTCCTGTTTGGCACGTTACAATCCCTTTCACCAATCTGAGGAGTTTCATCTTTCCTGAATTCTAAAAAATTTATCTCCATTATTTCTTCAATTATTCCAACTTCTTAAATTTCTATTTTTTTCTCCTTTTGGAACTGCTGTTAAGATGTCGGTACCTGTGCAATTCTTCTCCATACTCTTTGGCTTTTCTTTTATATTTCTATCTCTTTACCTTTTCTTTTCTGTTTCCTCCTAGAAGAATATTCATTCTAATCTTTCAACTAATTATTAATTCATATCCATCACATTTATAATATTTGTTGCATTCTTCATTTCAAATATATATTTCCTATCTAATATTTCTATTTGGTTCTGTTTTTATATTATATGTTATTGATATTACAAATGGGATCTCATATCTTTAAATATATTGATCATGCTTGTTTTAAAATTCTTGGTTCATCTATCATAATAGATCATATATATTGTCTTATTGATTTCTCAACTGTCTAGTTACATTGGTCTGTGAAGTAATGCTTTTCAGGGTACCAGCTATTTTTCTGTTAAAGAAAAATGTATTAGGAGGGACCAAAGGCCAGGCCTCAGCTAGTATCAGCAGCAGTGAGTTTAAGAAAAATGAAGGAAGAGCCACAGGGTAGCAAAGCCTAGGCACAAAGAACAAATTTATCACTTCCATTTACTGTGATCTCCTCCCCTCTCCCCCACCTACTCCATACAAGGTTTTCACACCATTTCATACCTTTAAACTCTTGGGGGAAGTAAAAGGCAGTCTCCCTTGACTAGAAGGGCATGGGAAGGGAGAAATGGATTACTGAGAATGGATGGTTATGAGGCAGGATAGTAAGAAGCTAGAAAAATTCCTTGTCAAGCAGAATGGGGAAACTGAGACAGATACTTAAAAGACTAAGCAATTTATAGCCTGATAATAAATCACAAGGTCTTACCTTTCCTAACCAAGGACACTTAGGATCAAATGGCTTATACATTCCAGATCAGTGCAGGGGCAGACCTGCCTTGGTCTGGTCCCACTTCAGTGACATTTTTTAAAGGGGAAACGGACCAGATAATGACCCTATACCTTCTAGCAGTGGCTCTCAACCTTCCTATTGCTGCAACCCTTTAATACAGTTCCTCATGTTGTAGTGACCCCCAACCATAAAATTATTTTCGTTGCTACTTCATAACTGTGATTTTGCTACTGTTATGAATCGTAATGTAAATATCTGATATGCTATATGTGTTTTCTGATGGTCACGAGCCACAGGTTGAGAACCGCTGCTCTACAGGCTCATTTTGACGAATCCGCATTTTAAAGGACACACCTGGAGATGATGAATATTCTATTGAGATCCTCTCCTGAGAACTCCCCTAAGATTCCCACTTCTAGAAAACAGATAAAAATACTTAAGACAAAGGACCCAGTATACACTCTCCCTGGAGCATGCTCACACCTTCACCCTTTTTTTTCCTCAGGTATGTATCTTTGCTTTCTTTTTCCAAAGCTCTAATGGTTCTCAGGAAACTTGCAACCAGGGGAGCAGTGGGCAGCGGCAACTAGGCCAGGGCTAACTAACCCCCTGAACCTGTCTCCAAGGGCCCTCCTTTTGCTTTTGCCTCGGTAATTTGTTTCCTGCGTCGACGCAGCCCAACTGGCTCACTTCTTCTGCCGCTGTGACTTTCTTTCTCAAGGGTCAAGGCAGCCTTGCCTAGGCTCAACTCTTACGTTTCCAAAGGGCCAAGGCAGCTCCACCTAGTCTCACTCCTGTTGCTATGATCTTGCCTCTTCCATCTTAATCCCTTCCTTTGTTTCACTGTCCCCAGTTTTTGTTGTTGTTAACCTCACCAGATATTTTTTCTATTGATTTTTAGAGAGAATGGAAGGAAGAGAAGGAAGGGAGTGGAGGTGAGAGAAAGAAGGAGGGAGAAGGAGAGAGAGAGACATTAAAATGAGAGAGACACATTGTTTGGTTGCCTCCTGCACACGCCACAACTGGGGCCAGGAATCGAACCTACAACCCAGGTACTTGCCCAGGAATCGAACCTCGACACTTCTGTGCACAGACCACTGCTCAAACCACTGACCCACACCAGCCAGGGCACACTGTTCCATTTTAATAAACATACTCTCAAAATCACCTGAACTTACATTGTGAAATCTTTCCTGCACAAAGTCAAGAACCCACACATTCACCCAGGGCCAGTTTGGGTGGAGCTCATCCTATCACCAAAAAGGTTCTGAGTTCGATTCCCAGTCAGGGCACATTGCTAGGTCATGGGTTTGATTGCCAGTGGGGGTGTGTATGGGAGGCAACCTATCGATGTTTCCACATCGATGTTTGCTTTTCTCTCTCCCTCTCTCAAAAAGAAAAAAAAAAAAAATCAATAAAAATGTCCTTATGTAAGGATTAAAAAAAAAGAACCCACACATTCCAGACAGTGACAGGGCAAACCCACCTCAGTCCCAGTCCCTTTCCTGTGAGAGTCAGTCCACATCTATTTTCATCAATTCTTAGCTGCCATAGGGTTTGTGCACTATCATAATGTTCTTTTGATTCTGGGACTAGTGGGATGGGTTACTCCTGCTAGTTTCTACAGTGAAGGAACAAGAACTGACTCAAGTTAATTTAGGGGAGAGGAAGTCTTCTATCTCATTTAAAGAATTTCTGAAGGCCAGTTGCCTCTCCTTATTTTTCCAGAGTTGATTTTAGGGAAGAGAATCAAGAGCCTGTGTTAGTTTGCTATTTTGGCAGAAATACTTTTTATTTTGTAGCTCTTTATGTTGTTGGAATTCTATTTAAAAAAATGTTTTATTGATTTTTAGAGAAAGAGGAAGGGAGAGGGATAGAGAGAGAGAAACATGGATGAGAAAGGAACATCATCTATTGACTGCCTCCTGCACACTCCCAAGTGCCATCAGTAGATGAGTGAATAAAAAAGCTGTGGTACATTTACACAATAGAATACTACACAGCTGTAAAAAAGAAGGAACTGTTACCCTTTTCAACAGCATGGATGGACCTGAAGAGTATTATGCTAAGTGAAATAATCCAGTCAGAGAGAGACAAATACCATATGATCTCACTTGTATGTGGAATCTAATGAACAAAATAAACTGATGACCAAAATAGAACCAGAGGCAGGGAAGCATGCAACAGACTGACAGAGATCAGAGGGGAGGGAGGAGGGAGGTGGCCTGGATAAAAGAAGGTGAAGAGAGTAGCCAAACAACATATATACAAGAAAGAAAAAAAAAAAAACAGGAAAAAATCCTATATAATAAAAGCCTAATATGCAAATCGCCTGAATGGCAGAACGACCTGTCGCTATGATGCACACTGACCACCAGGGGGCAGACGGTCAACACAGGAGTGCCCCCAGCCCACAGGCCCCAGGCCAGCCAAGGCGGGTGCCAGAGGAACTCCCCCTGACTGCCCTGCCGCGCAGAGGAAGGCGACCAATGGCAGGGGACGGGGCTGGTGAGTGGGCGGCGCCAGATCAGCCAAGGTGGGTGCCAGCACAGGTCCCCCAATTGCCCTGCCCGTCGCCCTGCAGAGGGAGGTGATTGGCAGTGGTGGCAGGGTGATTGGGGGGCAGGTCTGGCAGCGGGAAGTGGGGCCGGCAAGTGGGCAGTGCCAGGCCAGGTGCCAGTGGGGGGCCCCCCCGATCACTCCACAGATCGGCCCTGATCGCCGGCCAGGCCTAGGGACCCTACCCATGCACAAATTTCATGCACCGGGCCTCTAGTAAATATCTACACTAATAAAAGAGAAACATGCAAATTGGTGTCACTCTGCTACGCCCACCAGCCAATCAGATGAGTATGCAAATTAACCCAACAAAGATGGCGGTTAATTTGCATACACAGGTGCAGATCTAAGACTGAAGGCAACGTAGAAGGAAGCCAAGTGCTGCAGAAAGCGAAGCTGCTGCGGAGAAGCAAGCGGGGTGGTGGAGGCGGGAGCAAAGCTTCGCTCCAGCCGCAGGAAGCCCTATTCTTGCAGGAATCTTCCTGCAATGGGCCTCTAGTCCATATAATAAAAGGCTAATATGCAAATGGACCAAACGACGGAACGAATTGTCGCTATGATGTGCACTGACCACCAGGGGGCAAACGCTCAAGGGCAGGAGTTGCCCCTGGTGGTCAGTGCGCTCCCACAGGGGGAGTGCCGCTCAGCCAGAAGCCGCTAAGGGAGTGGGCCTAAGCTGTCAGTCGGATATCCCCTGAGGGCTCCCGGACTGCAAGAGGGCACAGGCTGGGCTGAAGGACCCCCCCCCCCCCCACAGTGCATGAATCTTGTGCACTGGGCCTCTAGTATAAAAATAAAAACTAGTTGAACAAAAATGGTATTATCAAAAACCAAAAAAACCTAAAGATTAAAAGAAGCTTTCATTCTAACATGTTATAAGTACTAATACATCTTCTGTATTAATTTTCTTTCCAAGATGAAAATAAGGCTATCTTTTCAAGTTAACAGTTTTTAATGGGTAGTAGCAGGGGTAGGGGGAATGGATAGGAGATTTGCAACAGGTAATATTTTAATAGCTTTCAGATTCAACTGCCAAAATGCTTGACTAAATGCCAAGAAACTTAACTAGTCTTTATAAAATGACTCACAAGGAAAAATTATTATAGAAGTAATGCAATGTGCATAATTTAAAAAGTAGAATTCAGCCCAGTCGTGACTCAGCAATTCAACTAAATCATGACGTTAGGTTAACATCCCTGTAATTCTCTGGTCCTTCCTCTCATTTTTGGAATCTTGCAAGTACCACCGCTAAGCATCACTTCCTTAGGGAGGATTATTTTTCCCTAATGTCTTCCAGGAGACTTTCCTTATGTATCATTGGCCAGAACTCGGTCACATGGGAGGCATGGAAAGGGAATCTGGCAAAGGAACAACGACTGCTTGAGACTAATCATGATTCATCCCCTGGGGCTGGGCAACTTGCCATTAAACAAATCATGGTTTGGTTAAGAAGAAAGGCCAATGGCGACCAACAGCGTCTGCCACCTTTTTATCTTCTAAATTAGGGATATTTTAAATGCTAAATGAGACCAAATTAAGCTCTATCAATAACTCTAGTTTAAAACTTCTATTATTTTACCTGAACCTGGGTTTCTACCACTCATCATTTACTTTTTGTAAAATCCCAACTAACTTTTGACACTGGGCAATATAGTATTTATTGATCTATCTCAGTTATATTAAGCTACAAAGAATTCAACTCACTGAATACATCAACCATAATTTATTAACTGATTACTGACTGGTGGACAATTACAGTTGTTTCCAGATTTTTTTACTCCCGCAAACAATACTGTAATAAATATCTCTGTATAAGTTATTTTTATGCATCTATACAAGTATATGACTAGGAAAAATTCCTGGGGGAAATATGCTTACCCAAAGAGTATACGTATTTTATATTTTAATAAATACCAATATTCAGTGAGCGATCTTTTAATTAAATGTATTGGCTATTTAAATTATTTTTTATTCTTTGAACTATATATTCATGTCATTTGCCATGTTCTACTAGAAACGTATTCCTTTTCATTGGTTTGTAAGAACTTTTTGTTTATAGTAGGATATTAACCTTTGTCTTAGTTGTTAGTTTATCATTCATTATTTGATATAAATATTTTTCCATATATTTTTTAATATGTAAAAAAATAAATCTTTTTTTATAACTTCTGGGTTTTGTATCATATTTAGAAAGGTATTCTCCCAATCCTAAATTATTAAAAACAACCAGACTTATAATTTTATTTCTTAAGCATAAAATTTACAATAGCTAAGATTTGGAATCAGCCCAAGTGCCCATCAGTAGATGAGTGGATAAAAAAGCTATGGTACATTTACACAATGGGATACTAAAAAAAAACTCTTACCCTTTGAGACAACATGGAGGAACCTGAAGAGTATTATGCTAAGTGAAATAAGCCAGTCAGAGGAAGACAAATATCATATGATCTCACTTATATGTAAAATCTAATGAACAAAATAAACTGACAAACAAAATAGATCCAGAAACATGGAAGCATGCAGCTGACTGATAATTCTCAGGGTGGCAGGCGGGAAGAGATTAACCAAAGAATGAATATGCATATATGCACAACCCATGCACACAGACAATAGTGCAGTGAAGGCTTGGGGAGGGGGTGGGAGTGGCGTGGAGGGTGTCAATTGGGGGAAAAAGGGGACATCTGTAATACTTTCAACAATAAAGATTTAAAATTTTTTTAAAAAATCTATCTAGCATTTTTGTGATACATACGAATAGACATCAGAGACCCAGATTTTATTTTATTTTTAACCAATTCTAAGTGGCATCTAAATGTCATTTATTGCATAATTCATTTTCCTTCTCTGAGTGGAAATACCACTTGATCATATTCTAAATTCTCATATGTATTTGGAGATATCTTTATACGGTCTGGTCTATTCCATTTCATTAATCTGTATAAAGTTGTAGCTTTATAAATATAAATTGTTGTGTTAATACTACTTTATTACCTTTCATTTTCAAAATTGTCTTCAGTGTTCTTGCATGTTTGATGTTTGTTTTGAGGGGAACTTTAATTAACGTTATCTATCAAATGACAAATTTTATATTAAAAATATGAATACTGTACTTTCATGATGAGCTTGTAACTAAGAAAAACACTCCTGGGGAGAACTAAAGGGGGAAATTATGGAAAGTTATTATTTCCAATGATGTTGAAAGAAAAATGTACATAATCCAGTTTTATCAGAATGGCATACCAAATATAAAAGATGCTAAATCGAAAGCAATGAAATCAAGTTACATTGAAAATAAGTACTACCATTTTCTAGCTTGGTTAACTATCGATATTAACGACAGCAAATCACTAGCCTCATAATCTTCTCTGTACTGATGAACTGTCCTTATTTATTAAATTAATAAAAGTATAAAAGGGTCAAAAACATTAAAAATTTATATGTTTAAAAACACAATGTCAATTAGCACAATAAAAGCATATTCCTAGGGCTGATATGACAGTAAGATTTTGCTTTTAAGGTTCATGAAAATATGTTTATAGATAAATAGGATCTTGCAGACATAACTAACATAGCACTTGTGTTAGTTTCACAGCCTGATTAACAGAAGGGTAGGAAATTTAACTGTCAAAATTTTGGAGTTAGATGAGGCCTTAAGATCAACTGTTTCATCCCCTCATTTTCAGATGAATAATCAGGTCCAGAGAAGTTATATAATTTTGCCAAAGTTGCAGAGGGATGAGTGGCAGACCCAGATGAAGAGACCAAGTTTTCTGATTCTCAGTTCACTATTCTTTCAATTATAACAATCTGCCACTATGGTTAGAAAAAAGAGTGGCAGATGTGGGAAAATAAAGTCAACCAAATTTAAGGAACAAAATAAGTAAACACAAAGCTATTATAGAATAGGAATTAGGTTGTAAGAGCTCTGTATCACCAAAGCTTGACTTAGCATCTGGCAAATGATGAAGACTCAATATGTTTCTTACCTTGCATTTACTAGTAATACAGCCATGAGAAAGTAATCTATATATAAAAGCCAAGCGACCGAAATGCTGGAACGACCAGAACAACTGGTAGCTATGACGCGCACTGCCGCCGGCCAACTGGACTGATTGGGGGGTGCCTACTCCCCA
>NW_005353696.1:705075-730817 GCF_000412655.1 Myotis brandtii | reverse complement strand
GGCCAGCTGGCCAACCTCCCGGGTCCCCTCCCCGCACCGGCCCGGCCAGATCGGCCCCCATCTGGGTGGGCCGGCTGGACCTCACCCATGCATGAATTCATGCACCAGGCCTCTAGTTCTATTATAATAGCAAACCATAGAGCTCTGTTGGTATGACAGACTATCTTCTAAACATAATATTCAATTACTGTTAAATAGAGAGTTTACATATGGAGAGTCTGTGAAACCCCTTGTGTCCACAGATTTATTGCCAAAAGTTATTCAGAAATAAACCCAAATTTTATATGTGCTGAATTTTGATGTTAATTATGTATGTGTTAGACACAATGCTAATAAATCCCTTTTTTCTAAGCAGCTGCCAATCCACTCATTTAAATTATAATTTTCTCCTGAGGGGAGCATACAATTATTATACTCTGGTGAAAAAATGAGAGTTGAGGTTTCTTCAATCTTGAGATAATTCATTTAATTATAAAGAACAACAATGTAAGATTTTATAGTATCTACAAAATAAAAAATTATAACAAAGAGCAACCATTTTAGAATTAGATATATCATCTCTAATTGGTGACCTCAAAAGTTTAAACAAATTTCTATGATTTCAAACAATCCAATTGAAACTCACATCATAAATGCAGTTTTAATCAAATAACTCACATTACTGAATCATATATAAACACAGTAATTATATGTTAAGTCCATCTCAAATTACAGTAATTAACTATAGTAAAAAAAAGCTTTCGAATAACAGTTAATAAATAGAATATTTAAATAAGCTACAGAACATCCATGTAATGGAATGAAATTAGTGTTTCTAAGAATATTAAATAATGTGGACATTTAAATAGTACCCTGCCTTATCTTTAAAAGGACTTTTCATGGCTTACAAAATAAGTAAGATAAAATTAAATTTAAATAAACTTTAAATAAGGTAAAAGTAATTCTATGGGAGTACAATACATTATACCAGTACTTTTCAACCAGTGTGGTGCAAGAATTTTTAAAACATGTAATACCTGACTATTTGGTTAGGGACACTGACCTCTTTTCCCTTAGATTGTAAAAAAAAAAAAAAAAAAAAAAAAAAATGACAACAGCCAACACAACACTAGCTGTCTGGTGTGAATGAATCAAAAGTATAGCTTTTTTTGTAAGATCAGCAAAAAGTATAATATATTTGTAGGTGTTTTGCAGAATTTAATAATTAGTTTATGTGTGCCATGAGATGAAAAAGGTTGAAAATCACTGTATTACACCACAGTTCTCTCATGTGAGGTTTTCCAAATGGTCTAACTAAATCCAGTGAAAGATTTTTTTGATCTAGAGTACTAAAAAGACTAAATGCTCCTTAAGAAATCTTAAATAAAGTCTATGTATTTTAGCTGAGCTTTTCATAGGTTTTAAAAAGCACAGTCTACTAGTAGATTATGCTGCCAGGTGAATACCTAGAATTGTGTTAACAACTAAGGTTAGAACTATATGCTTCAATTTCTAACCTGGGCTTGAGGAGTTAGAGAATTTCAGGAGACGATGGTCAATAGGCTAAAATATGAAAGAGGAGCAGAAGTTAACTTTTGGAGGTAGGAGGGAAGAGTGATTCACGTAGGAAGAACAGAATGAGCAAAAAACCGAAGGCAAGAAAAAGTATTCTATCTATAAAGAATTAATATTCAGTGGTCATGAGACAAAGAACTGGTGGCAAGGTGTGGGTGGATAGCAAGAATGGGGTTGGAACTAAGCTGGAGCATATTATTAAGGAAGCTGTGAGTCAGGCTGAGTTTATACTTAATCCTGAGGACAAAAAGAAACAAAGATTTTAAGCAGGGAAGGAAAACTATCAGGTCTATATTTTTAAAAGAGATTTTCTTACCTTATTAGCAGTAATCAAAATGTAAGGTTGTCAGTCTACTTTTTTCTCCCTATGAGCAACTATAAGCTCCATAAAAATAGAGTCCTTAATTACAGTTGTATCTCTAGTGCTTATCTAGCACCTAGTAGGTGACCAAAAAATATCTGTTGTATAAATGTTAAAGTGCATCTGGCCGGCATGGCTCAGTGGTTAAGCATTGACCTATGAACTAAGAGATCAGCGTTCAAATCCCCGTCAGGGCACATGCACAGGTTGTGGGCTCAATCCCCAGTAGGGGGCGTGCAGGAGGCAGCTGATCAATGATTCTCTCTCATCGTTGATGTTTCTAACTCTCTCCCTTTTCATTCCTCTCTGAAATCAATAAAAATATTTTTAAAAACGTTAAAGTGCATGGTTATGCACTTAACTGGTAACACAGAACAGCTATGTTCTTCTTACAGTGTGAAGAATGGGTTGGGGAGAAGGACAGGGGTCACGGGAAGAGGAAGGCTAGAAACAGAGGCCAAATAGGTGGTGATAGCCTAAACCAGTGAGTAGCAATGGGAATACAGATAAGATGGAGGTAAAACTGACATGACTTGATTACTGGATAGTACTGACCTTAGGTAGTACTGACATACTCCTGTGAAAACTGAGGTACCCAAATTAACACCAGTTTAAACTAGAGGGTCAACCCATCTCTACCCTGCCATGAGCAGGGACACTATTTTCCTTGAAATGCAATTTTGGTCACTTACAGACATGCAAGCTAAGGCTGAGACATTAAGTAATTTACTCAAGGTTACTTTGACTAAGGACTGAGATAGGCTCTGAAGACAGTGGTTTTCAATCCTGGCCACATATCAAAAGCTCCTGGGGTGGGAGACAGGGAAACAGAAAGAGAAAGGGGGGAATGGGGAGGAAACTAAACGAGAAGGGAAAAATGAGAAGGAAGAGAGGCAAAGGAGGAGAGAGAGGGACAGGAAGATGGGAAGGAGGAAGAAAGGAAAGTATGGAAGGAGGAAAAGGAGAGAAGGGAGAAAGGAGGGATGGGATGGAGGAAAAGAGATGGGAAAAAATAAAAAAAGAGAATTTCAGTTTCCTAATATGCCAACAGAACCATTAAGGTTCCACAATTCCAAGTATAACTGAAAAGTTTTAGTTGGGAAAATTTCCCAAGTACAGAAGTTCTAACTGACCAACTCTGCCATAAAAACTTCAGTTAAGGCATCCATCATACATACAGCCTTTGGACAACTCAATTTATCAGCATACTGACAAAATTAACCATTCTGTATGTAGACAAAAGAGTGATATTTTCAAAACCTAAATTAGATCAAGACTCTGTAATTAAGCCTTTCAATAACATCCTATTTTTAGAAAAAAAAAATCTAAAGTTCTTGCATTTGTAAAAGGCCCTGAATAATCAGACTCAACCATTTCTTCAACGTCATTTCATACCAACTTTTCCCACTCTCAATCTGCACCAGCCCCAACTGTTTCTAGAACATGCTACGTTCTTGCCTGCTTTGGGACCTTTGAACTTGCTTTTCTCTCAGTTCTTAACATGGTTCTTCCTAATTCTCTACTTTTTGTTTTAAATCTTAAAGATTACTTCCTCAGAGATGATTTTTCAACCCACTCTACCTAAATGGGACTTCCCATGTTACTCATTATCATAACATTCAATTTTTTTACTTCACAGTACGTAGAAGGCAACTGCATGTTTCTCTCCACTACAGTGTGAGTTCTTTTTGAGAAGGGATCTTATAACATACAATCCATAAAACACACCTGGCATATAAAGGCACTGAATTATGTTGGGAAGGAGGAATGGAGAGGGTCAAACTTAGATGCTAACAAAGGTTATTAAATTAATGAATTAATTTGTATGGTGGGATAATGCACCATAAATTAAAAATTAACGCATAGCAAAATTGGTAATTCTGATTTCACAAAAGTTGATTATAGTAGTAATTTAGAAAATGAATCTTCTTGTCTTTTCTACTAATACCTCTAGTCCAGGATAATAAAATTATAATGATGGAAAAAAGTCAATTCAATGAAAATGTAAAAACAGAATAAAATTGTACTAAATTTTGTACAATAAAAAGAGTAGAAGGAACTACATAAAAATGTTAACAGATTACATCTGGATGGTTTGATATATTTTCTTTTTTGCATCTTTCTATATTTTCCAAATTATCTACAATGAGAATGTTACTTTTATAATCAAAACAAAATTGAACTAAAAAACAAAACAATTATTATACTCTGATGGCTCTAAGTTTAGTCATAACTATGAATGAAGCATTATACTATTTTTTTAAATCTTCAAATGACAGTCATTAAAGCCTACTTATGACAGTGAAATTTCTTATTTATTCTTTTACTAATTCTCTACCACTATTACTCTTTGCCACTTTTTTCTTTTAATCCTGGGAAACAGCTTACTTAGAATCGGGGGGAGGAAGGGGAAGAAGGGACGGGGATGATTTTATTTGCACTCAAACTTCAAATCCTCGCTCTTTATAATTTAAAAATTTTTTTTAATGGATTTTAGAGAGAGGAAGGGAGGAGGAGAGAAAAACATCAACCGGTTGCCTCCTGTATATACTCCAACCTGGGTTCAAACCTCTAACCTAGGTGTGTGCCCTGACCAGGTATCGAACTAGTGACCTTTCAGTATACTGGATGATGCTCAACCAACTGAACCACACCAGCCAGGGCAGATCTATCATATTTTATTCTGTGTGGCAGACACTTTTGATTGCCTGATCTAATAGCCATTTCCAAACCCTTTCCCCAATGTACTACATAAATATAGGCTGGAGAAGCTAAATACTTGCTTTCCCAGACTCTCTTGAAGCCAGGTTTCACAGGGAGCTTTCTGGGCAAGTTTTGCTTTCTTTCCTTTTCTCCTATTTAAAATGTGGGCACTGTTTGAGGTTCATCAGTCAACTTACCACCATGAGACTATCATCATGTTAAGGATGGAAAACAGAACAATTTAAAAGAACCTGGGGGCCTTTAAGATACTGCTTGAGTCATTGCATCAGTCCAGATTATCTACCTTTGGACTTCTTATTCTGTGAGAGAAAAAATTCCCTATATGTTCAGGCCATGATTCCCTAGGTTTTCTATTACTTGAGGCAAACACATTCTATTGATAAACCATACATATTTGAAAACAGTATTTCTTCCCTCTTGCTTCAATGGTGTTTTGGCTATAAGTAGAAATCTAGATCATGATAATTTTCCCTCAGAATTTTAAGACCTTGTTTCCCCTTATCTTAGTTTCCAATGTTGTTGAGAATTTCTATATCCACTCTAAGTCCTATTCCTTTGAACGTGACCTCATTTTACCCTAGAAATTTTTAAGATATTCTCCTTACCCTGATATGTGAAATTCCACAGTGAACAATGATGGTTTTTGTTTTGCTAAATTTGACGTACTGACTTCTGTAGGTGTTCATTTATAATCTGGAGCCAATGTTTAGAGAAATTTTCTGCTATTTCTTTATTTTATAATCAAGTCTACTCCATTTTCCCTGTTCTCTATAGATTGGGAAACTCTTCTTAGTTCAATATTGGAACTCCTGGATTGATTTTCTAAGGTCCTTATTTTCCCTAATTTTCACCTCTGTCTTTCTGTCTATTTTTCAGATTTCTTACAACTCTTCTACTTTTTTATTCTAATAAAATTTATTTTTCAAAAGCTCTTTCTTAGTCTCTGATTTTTCATTGCATCCTATTACAGTTTTACGGATGCAGATCCTTTCTCTAAGAAAACTGGCCTTGATCATTATAATTTTCATTTACTTGTGTTCAGTGCATTACTCCAGATTTCTATTTTCAGGTTTGTTTTGTTTTTCTCTCTCACTTCCATGGTGAAGGTTCTAATAAGGAAGATACTCAACTGACAGTTTAATAAGAGTGACAAAATAAAAAGTTAATTGAAAGTGTTATGTGTATCATGGGCAACACTATAGGGGGACTAGGCTGTGAAAGTGGACCAGGCAGCGAGATTAGCCATTTTATTGGCTTGGAAGGTGCCCAAACAACAGTATCTGGAAATATTTTCTTTGAGGCCATACATTTCCTCCAGAAATGTGATTCCAGTCTTTTGTAAGAGACATATGTCTGGCATTCTGGGAACAGGGATGTGGTTAGAAGTTCTACTATTCAGTTTATAGGCTTAATTGTCCTGTTTTCTGCTCTGTCCCCTTTGCCTCCACAGAGACTTTATCATTTCATTTCTCCCCAGAAAAAAGAGTGCTAGTAGGAAGTATGGGAGAAGGGTCCTGAGGGCAAACTACTTCATGTGTATTTTTTTTTTACAATGATGCGATCTTTTGTTAAAAGAAAAAAACCCTTTTCATCCTAAATATGAACAACTATTACAACTTTAAAAATGTGTTTTTATAAGTAATAGCTAAAAGGAAAAGCAAGCTATTCTAATTCCTTACCCTATTACTCAAATCAGGCATTTTAAACCCCTGGGCCTTAAACAAAAATACCATTCTCCTGTGTATACTAATCACAGGCAAAGTGACTACTATGTAGGGCAGTGATGGCGAACCTTTGGAGCTCGGCGTGTCAGCATTTTGAAAAACCCTAACTTAACTCTGGTGCCGTGTCACATACAGAAATTTTTTGATATTTGCAACCATAGTAAAACAAAGACTTATATTTTTGATATTTATTTTATATATTTAAATGCCATTTAACAAAGAAAAATCAACCAAAAAAATGAGTTCGCGTGTCACCTCCGACACGCGTGTCATAGGTTCGCCATCACTGATGTAGGGTAACTGTGCATCATCTAAAATAGGATACTTTTGAGAGTGAATGGGGCAGTTTCATAAAACTAGGACTATCTTAGGCAAACCAATCACCCTATTACAAGGAGAATAACTTATTGGATGCTGAATTTGTAAACTTAAAAGGCATTACCATTTCATGTCCTCCTTCAGAACAAAGACAGATTCTACTATGCTAGTGCATAATATAAGTTACTATACTGAAAGTAGAAGGTGGAAAGGATTAGCAAATATAGAATAATATAGTTTTTAGGATATCAATTCTTGCCAACCCCCACCTCCCCAATAAGCACACAAAAAATTCCCATAGAGATTCATATACTATCTTTCTGCTCCAAGGAAATAATGATGATTAATATATTTTAAACAGATAGAATTGGATAATTTAGCTGGAAGAGAGAGACAAAAACAAGTTTTCTGACCTCTTAGTCAGATTTACTTCAATTAAAGAAATGGGGAAAGGGTGAGGAATGAATAGAAAGAAAAGAAAATGGGCTATAGTCGTCTACCTTATAAAGTATGTAAGACATGAGAGAAGAATCACTAAATGCCTTTACCCATTCCAGAGTCTTTCTTGGTGCCATCTGATATTATGTCTACATGATCAGAGTCCACATCATAACTAAAGAAATCATTCAAATAGGTCTTCGATCGCTGGCCACCAAATACATATAAGCAACGATTTTTCTGAAAAATAAGAAAAAAAATGGCAAAGAACAGAGAAAGTAGTCACTTTCATGAAAAATTCAGAATGACCTTTAATAAATTTAAACCTCTATAAAAGTAATTTTATGACAGATCCCATGCAGTGGAGTACTATGATGGTACAAAGAGAAATGAAGATGCTTTCTATATACTGCTAAGAGGTGACCTCCAGGATATCCTATTGAAGTAAAAAAGCAAGGTGCAGCCCAGTTGGTGTGACTCAGTTGGTTGAGCAGAGTTCTATGCACCAAGAGATTATTGGTTCGATTCCCGGTCAGGGCACATGCCTGGGTTGAGGAAGCCAATTGATCTCATGGATGTATCTATCTCTCCTTCTCCCTTCCTCTCGTTCTAAAAAAAATCAATAAAAACATTTTAAAAAAAAGCAAGGTGCAAAATAATGTATACGAAGTGCTCTTTTGTGCAAGAAAGGAGAAAAAGAAATGTGTTTGTTTCTTTCTCCAAAAAGAAACAAAGAAAGGAAACTAATAAAAGACAGTTACTTCTTGGAGAAGGGACAGAACAGGAAGACAACAGGGACAACACTAGATCTCTCTTAACATACCCAGACTTTTGGTTTTGCCTTTAGAACCAGGTGTATGTTTTAATTTAATTAGAAAACAAATTAACTCAAAAGAAAAAAATCTCTGAATTTAGAAAAAAAAAAACATATCAGTACATAAAGATATGACCACAGAGAGAATATTTCTAGTGATTTTAATTCATGTTTTTGAATACCCTTTCTTAGTGGGTTATATACTAAACAGAAAAATAATAAGAAAGTAATTTTAAACAGCATTTGTAATTTTGCTGTTAGTTTTGCTATTCTGTAAACTATAAGACAGAATAATATACTACTGACATTAGAAAGGAGGATTTTAAACTTAAAAGATATACAAAATCAAAGATATTAAAAATTATAATCTTTCATTTGAATTAGATATATCAGTATAAACTCATGATTTTTCTCTTACTAAAAAAGTATATATATATATTACACACACATATATATACACATATACATGCACACACACACATATACACACACATACTGGGAGGGGGGCATGTCTACTGGCCAAAAATAGAGAAAATTTTGGGGCATCAAAAAAATTAATGGCCCTGGCTGGTGTGGCACTAATGGGTCACAGGTTTGATTCCAGGTAAAGGTCACGCATGTACCCAGATTTCAGGTTCAATCCCTGGCCCAAGTTGGAACACGTGCAGGAGCAGCCAATGGATGTGTCTCTCACATTGATGTCCCCCGCCCCCTTTTTCACCCTCTGAAAATCAATGGGAAAAATATCCTCGGGTGAGGACAAAAGGAAAAAAAGAAAGAAAGAAAGAGTAATGACATCATTGGATTAAACACATCAAATATATAAAAATCGATTAGTTCATAATAACACTTAAAAAAATCTATCGGTTAACTTTGGAGCCTCAACTCATTAATATAAAAGAGTGATAAAGGAAGAAAATCAATTTACATTACCTATTCTATGCAGTTTACATATCAGAGTAGCCACACAGTTAATGAGAGTAAGTTTTTAATAATATAATCAGTTAATAAATGCAGAAGAAATGACACAATTAGAAAAATCACCATTTGACAAATCCTAATGAAATCTAGGCAATGACTATCAATGGCTGCTAGAGCCATGAGGTAAAATGTTGACAGGAAACTTTATAATTAATAATCAGGTTGATAGCACCTGAATTCACTGAACAATTTTAACACCACCAAAAGCATGACAACTACACATTAAATGCCTCTCGATATTTTGCAATCAGACCACCTATGAAGTATTTCTGCACCTTTCCTTTTGCGCTCCCCAAAAGGAGACTGAATCTAAAATCAAGCACTAGATTTATGAAGGTGATCACTTTGTAAGTTATATATATGTCTAATCACTTGGTTGTACATCTGAAACTAATATAATATTATATGTCAATTGTAATTGAAAAGTTATTTTTTTTAAATGACTCTGGATTTAACTACCAGGAAATATGGATAAAAGATCACATTAAATGACATTATGAGAAAATAAAATCAGCTAAATCAAGAATACAAGAAATTCTAAAGCTCACATGATTCAGTTTCTTTAACAAATAAGTGGTATGTGGGGGAATAAAATAAGAGGGGTGAGTACTATTATGGATTAAATAAAATTAAGAGATCTAACAACCAAATATAATACTTGGACTTTTCTGAACCCTGACTTGAATAAAACAATTATGAAAAGGTATTTTATTTTTCGGTATTTTAGAAAAATTCTATGTATTAAATGTTGTTAAGAAATTGCTTTTACTTTGGTTGAATATTATAATAGTATTGTAATTATGTTTTTTTAAAATCTTTAACTGTTAGTGACACACTATAATATTTGTAGGTGTAATGATAAGAGTGTCTGGGATTTGCTTTAAAATACCCCAGCACTTAAAAAAATCAAACATTAAAAACAGAAAGAAATACAAGTGGGGTAGATATATGAAAAACAGTGAAATACTGATAATTGTTGAAGCTAATGAGTACACAGGAATTTATCATATTCTTCTCCCCACTTTGGCATATGATTAAAATATTCCATAATACATTTTTGAAGTTATATTCACAGAAAGAGGCCCAAGTTTCCCTGTAGCATCTGATAAGTTTAATTCAATGTCTGTATGTTGGTTTTGCTGACAAATTTTAATTCTATAATGTCAATTCTTAATTATTTGCACTTAATGAAGAATAGCAGAGGGAAAAATAAGAACAGATAAGAAAATTGATCTTGCAGTTAATAAATAAATAGAAATAGATCTATATAAGCAATGAAGTTAATAAAAAAAAACCTATATTATTATTCAGGTGATAACTATTTAGTAATTACTAAGTTGATGGGAAAGAGCCTCAATTATAACAGTTCACTGTTAAAAAGTTTTATTTTTGTCTATTATTGCTAACACTAATCATTTATATCTAATGAAAAGTTTTGATCACTTACTGAGGAATTAGATTTCACCACTTGTCTTACTGAGATACACATGACAAAGTAACATAACACAATGTACAGAATATTCTTACTGAGTGAAATAGCATGCAGTGTCCTATCCGAGACTGGATATCCTCAGGCCCGGCATTGCAGGAGTCCTCTCGAAGAAGTTTCCAGGTTTGACATTGACAGTTGAAAGCAAACAACCCACTGAATTGTGGTTCACTGGCTCTGCTGTCGTCTACACTGCCATTACAAGTCAAAATTCTACCCCCAAAGGTGTAGATCATATGTTTTTCTGAGTCCATACACATCTATCAGAATAAAAAAATAGATTGAATAGTTTTAGATTGTTCCTGTCATATGTGTTAAAATGAAACCAATGTGTGTTGTTTTAGATTCTCAAAAAACCCTGAACTTTGTCTTAATAACACTACGTACCGCTCCTGATTATCATATGCACTTATTGCAATAATGCCAACCACCTGGCAGATGGATTTCTAAATACCTTTTCCAGTTTCAATTTTTCCCACTGAGAATAAAATATGTTGGGTTAAAGAGCTTTATGCTTTCTTGAAACTGCATAATTTTTACCACATCAACCAATAAATAATACATGAGGTGCTGATTTGTAAACCTAAGAATGAATACAGGTCATACTCTATGGGTAAAGAGTGATCACACACTCCTTGCAAGCATTCTATTAATCTTGCTACCATTAAATAAGAGAGCAGATATGTGAATGAGTGATGCAACTAAATTCATCTCTCTGCATTTATTTTACAAAACTCTTCAAATTATGTTTAAAAACAGTAAAACAAACAGACATTTGCAACAGTTTACAGACTGACTTCTACCGTGTGATGAATCTTGCCTTTTTTTAACACAATACTATAAATTTAATTTTCTTTGAGGTATGTTATGCAACTCAAGTTCAAAAGTCAAAATTCTTTCAACTCAAGATGATAGTTTTTCATAAAACTATCTGATAAAAGTCATTTGTCGAAGATAACAAAAAAGAATTAAATTCTATTTCAAAGAATATATAAGTACAAGTTGGAAATTAGATACTGAACACAAGTGGCATTTATAATTTAAAAAAAATTGTGTACACAAAACATTATTTTGCTAAAGCACAAACACAGGCCATTGTATGTTCAATTCTCTCCTCCCATCAATTACTTCTGCTATTCATTTTTTGCAGTTTTTAATAAAAAGCTTTTTTAATAATTATAAAATTTGGTTTTAAAATTAATATTAAAAAGATTCTAACCAATGTCACCTCAATAAATTTTAAAAAATTAAAATAAAAAAGAGACTCTAGCATCTCCTAATCTTTGCCTACCACTAAAAAGATCCACTCATTTGCCATTTCCCAGGTTTATGGCAGATTTTCATAAATTAAGATGAAAATCTACTATACCTCAAAGGTGAAATCTTAATGAATATGGTTGCAAAACTGAGATAAAGTTTTCATGTCCCTGGCCTCCCAAAGAAAGTGTTCTCACTCTTTAATCTTCAATAATCCTATCATTAAAAGCAATACATACATTCCTGAAGACAACTAGTATGGCCCCATTCACCTACTATATATCTGACTGTCTAGGGCTGCATTGAAGCTGGGTCACATTACCCTGTCCTAAATACTTAAGGCTTAAGTCTCTCCAAACACCTGGGGATCATGCTGAAAATCCTGAGGGACACACATTACATAAGCCAATTATATTTTCATAAATTCAGAGTTATACTAATTTTGGCCAATCTCTGTTATCAGGTTTCCTATGGTTATCTAGCCCCTAAATTCTACTTCATACGGCTACAAAGGGATTTTCTCTTTCCTTTGGAGGATATTTAATTTTGATGTGCTTGTTCTCAGTTGTCTGCCTACAAAGGTAACCAGTTTTCTCTCTGAGGCTTTTAGAATTTTCTCTTAATCCTTGGTTATGAAATTTCATTAAGGAAGTATCTAGGCAGGGATATTCTTTTTCATTCATCCTGAACTGCACTTGGTGTTCCCTTCATTCTGCAAACTGTCTTTCTTCATCTTTAGGAGTTTTCTTCATTTTTACCTTGAGTTTGTTTTGGCCAGCATTCTCTTCTTCTAGAACTCCTATTAGATAATATTGGAACTTCAGGACCTTCTCTCTGTTTCTTAACTTTTCTCTCATAATTTCAGTTCATTAATTTAGTAACCATTTTGAGGTGAGTGTGTCCATTCTGCTTTTCAAATAATTTGCTGAGATTTTAAAAAGCCTTTAATTTGTAACTTTTCTATTTGTCTTTTATGAATGCAATAGTTGCCTGAATTGCTCTAAAAATATCACTTAAACTTGCCCTAAAGGCTTCTTTAGTTTATACTATTGTTTTTCTTTGTTAATTCTTAATTTGCTGACTTCAGCACCCATCTTATGGTATTAATTACATTAAAATATATGGATTTTTCTTGGTTGTTCTAGTCCTCTTTATATCTGAGAATCACTAGTCATTTGCCTGCTACATATACACTAGCCGGCCTAAAGGGACTGGGTGGGGAGAAATGAGATGTGATATTGTGAAGGGTTCCTCAGCTGCTCTTCAGCTGCCCTTGGGAGTATTGCTCTACCTTTCCAGCTCCAATGCCCACACTCAACACTTGACCTATGGACAATATCACAGTTAAGTGCTACTCAAACTGAAGAATGCTTTGCTGTTCAGTCCCCCACTGAACATCTAATGTTTGCCACAGCTCTATAAACTTTGTGGCTGTAATCTTACAGGCTCTAGTTTCTTCTGGTTGGATCTGGTCCTATCTGCTTTCTACCTTAAAGGAATTCTCCCCCGCTTCGCGCCCCGCCCCCCCAAATATTTTTAAGTTCCCAAAGGACATTCTTTTTTGTTATCAACGCTATTACTAATGTATTCTATTGTCATTTCATAGGATATGGGCAGGAGAACAGTAAAAGTATGTGTTCAGCCTGCCAATGATCCACACTGACCCAAGGAGAATGTCAATGAGCTGAGATCTCCAATCCTTGACTGAAGTTTCTCCTGCCAATTCTTGGCTAGCTCATATTCCTTTTTCTAGTAATTCCTTCAAAAGGTGGTCATACTTGATAGACAGTTTCTCTAGATATAAAATCCTTGACTCACATTGTCTTTTCCTACCTTCTGGATGTTGCTCTAATGTTTCCTGAATGTAGCTGTAGAGAAATCTGATACCAGTCTCATTTTATTCCTCTTATAGGGTGACTTGATCATTTTGCCTAGTTTCCCCCTAAAATGGCTTCTTTATATTTGAAATGCACTGTTACTAACATATGTCTTAGAATTGAATGCATAGGTCAACATTTTTCCTTTCTGATTATAACACACCCTTTTGAAATGTGAAATAGTCTTCTTTGTTCAGGAAAGTCTTCTTGAATTTTATTATAAATATTTGTTGTTCCATTATTTTGGTTTCTGTAGTTAACGTCTCCAATTATATGTATGTTGGCTTATTTTTGCCTGTCTTCTCTATCTATAATTTTCTGACTAATTCTTTTCTTAATCTTTATTTCTATATTACCTGCTCTTCTTGTTTCTATACTATATAACCCTTACCTATTCTTCATTATGCTCTATGTAGATTAGTTTTCATTTCTGAAAATGCTACTATGTTTTCTTCAGTTTCTTTCCTGAATTTTACCAGGTCTCATTTCACCTGCTCCTCTTATTTGGTCATCTCATCTGCACAACTGAATTTATGCTTTGTGGTTTTCTTCAAAGTTTCAAGCTTCATTAAATCATTTATCTGTTCGGATACTGATATATAATTTTCATCTGCTATTGTGTGAAGGAAAGTTTTGCTGGTCTCCTTTTTATTAATTTTCTTTAGAGTACCTCTCTAAAAATTCTGTGTTTTAAACTTTTTAAATGTTCATATTTAAATTTGTTGAATTTCCCTGGGCCAGATAACAGAAGGTTCCCCTGAAAGGGTAATGTTCTTGCTCAAGGACTCCCTCTTCTGTTGCTACTAATTAAATGGCTTCTTCAAAATGTAGTCCATCTGTGAAGCCCTGTCTTTTTTAAACTCTATGAACCCTCACCTGTATGTGTGGTGTGTGTGGGGGGGGGGGGGGGGGGGGGGGGGGGGGGGGGGGGGGACTGTTTCTATCTCAAGACTTAAGGTCCTCCAGTTCCTTCACTAGATATTGCAAAAGGAGCACTGTTCACACTTGTTACGGTGTTTCCCATACTTTTAGAAGATGGTGCTTTCTGACATCTCCCCTTCTGGGCCATTCTGGGTGCTTTGCACATGCTATCTCTCTAACTCCCCCAGAGGCTGCCCTGCTAAGATGTACCTCTGCTAGGCTCCCTCTACATTCCCAGTTCTCCCCTGTTACATTACTGTCAGCTTTAATACAGGTTCTGAATATTTCAGTTATTTTTGGCTAAACTTACAAGAAATTGGGAGCTGTGGGTTTTCTTTGGCTCCTGGTTTTGCTGAATATGTGACTTGTGTTTGTTTTTTTAATCTTTTTTTTTTTTTTTTTGGTTTGGCTCTCATTGTTCCTGAAAATCACACAAAGCAACAACATCGAAAGCTTCAGAACTAAGCTGCCACTATGTTCTTAATAAATTCAAAGCTTTAAATTTATTAACTGTTAAATTCAAAATTGCAAAGTAACTTTTTAAAGCATTTTCATGCCTCTAGCTTTCTCACATTCTTGAGCGTTAAGTGTCAAATCTTAAAGTGTCATGAACAGCCCTAAGTAATTTTGAAGTTCCAACTTATAGCTTTATTTACATGAAACAAAATAGAAACTGGAGGCTTATACAGATTACAAAAGGTCACAGAGCTCGTTATTAGCCTAATTAGCACTGAAATCCTCGTTTCTTCACACCTAGTGTTCTGTTATAACATCGAATCAGTTGAAAACCAAACATTTAACAGAACCTAGCTTCCAAGGAACATTTTATTTTATCAAAGTCAAGAGAATCAAAGACCATACATAAGGACAATATATTTGTACTTAGACTATCCCTAAGCTATTCTTTTTTCAACTTGTAAAAATAAAGACATAAACATCTTTTGTAAAAGAAATTTGTAACCAGTTGAAAGCAAGAAAATAAATTGTTTCCCTCCAAATGTTATCTGTTGATGTTTTGTTTTTAAAAGATCAGAACCAGCCAAACTTTTTTTGGAGCTCTTATTTTCCACATGAAAACACTGAAGATGTCACAGGGAAGTGCAAAGCTTTGCAAAGCTCAGTTATGTAGAGCCAGCAGAAGTTCCAAATTCAATCTGGGGAATACTTGAGGACTAATGTTTTTGATTTTCCACCCACCACTTACTTGATAGGCATATAACCCACTCCTCTTTTCCTTACCATTCTCCTATAACAACTAATTGTTAATATAAATATAGCATAAGAATACTTTTAAAGTAAGTAATTAACAAAAATATGTAATAAACAATAAATAAAGACTTGGTTTTAACTCATATAAGATAGGAGATAAGCTAGGTTTAAACTAGATTAGATCATAATTATAGCACCATCTCCTATTTCTCAAGTACTAGACAATGCTATGTTCATCATTATAGTGTTAAAGTTTTTTTGAAAGTTTTCTCTCCCCCACACTCCAAAAAAATCTTTGGACATGGTTTGAATCAAATAAAACTGCCTACAGAATTCAAAGTGGTTACTGTTTTGTTTGAGGTACTGAACTATACTGAACTGATTGACATGGAGTACATATTCAAATATAGAAAAAAATGATAATGACACTGATGGAGATGATGAGACTTACATGCATATTAACATATTAATATTAAAATGGCTTACAATATTGCTATGTGTAGTCTTGTCTATAACATCATTATATGATTTTTTATTGGTGCTGATTTTCAATTTCATCTAGTTTATGTCAAATTTCTATCTGTTTTATAATGTTTGTGATTATATGCAAAGGTAAATATATTTCACACAAATTGGAAGAAAAGCTCTAGATTTCAAATTCCTGAATTCATTATAAGTAATTTAAAATTTCTTCCAGGAATGTAGAATAAGAAGTTTTAAAAGGGAAAACTGTTATTGTTATGATTCCTAGATATTTTTTATACAAATAAATTTGTTTTTCCTAATATGTACTGCTCCATCTACTATCTAAAGTTTTTATAAATTAACATTTGTGTTCTGAGATCTTAGTATTTTTCCTGCCCTATATAAGAGAAAAAAATTTTAAAGGATAACTTTACAACTACTGGCACAAGTTATTTTTATTTTCTGTCATAGGTATTTATAATAGAAATCTAAGAGATAATTTAGATTATTAAGCATAACATGTGACATAAACGCTAACAGAAAGTTACCAAGCACTAATTAATTCTACCATATATTTATCTGTGCACCAAACCTGATGATCAAACACCAATTTCGGCCCTCCATCAGCAGCAGTATCCTCACTGAGTAACATCCATGTGTTAGTGTCAATGTCATAACGATAAAAGTCACTTTTCAGAGATTTGCTGTTCCTCACAGAGGAATCCAAATAACGGCCCAATGTGTAGATTTGCCTTCGTTGAATGTCAATGCACATTTTATGACATGATCTGGCACTGGGACCATTCTATAGAGAGAGAAAAAAAAGGAAGAAATTAAAAGAATAACAAAATAAAATTAAATGCCTCTTTTTGTTGACTTTCATTACAAGCTTTGTTCAGAAACTCATAGCAAGTCAGCTAATATAAGTCCAACACTAGGCTTAAATCTCTCAAGAAAAGCAAAAGAAGTAGTAGGAGATAAAAATCTTTCCTTAGAAATGCTTAAAATCCACCAGGAAAGATGAGATGATCTATTCTGTACCCTATGGCATTCTGTTCATAACACTTATATGGCTTCTATTACATACTCCATTGCATTTTAGTCATTTGTGCACAGTTTAATTCTCTACTATGTGTTGATGTACTTAAAGACACATTTAGTCCTTTAAAATATTTCTCATCAGAATTTCTCACCAGAATCTAGCACAGATAGGCATTCCAAGAATATCTAGAATCACTGAATTTCATAACTAAAAGGACCCTTTATAAAATCTCTAGTTTAATTATCCCCTTTAAAGACAGGAACTAAAAGCCAAAAGATAAGAGGCATCCTCCTGAAAGCTAGTACACTAGTGAGAGAAGCAGAATGAGAATCCAAGTCTTTGACTTTTTCATCTACCCTTTATATTATATAAAAGTGACTTTCCTGACTGAATAAATAACACAACTAGGGGGAAATAGGAAGAACAGTATATTACCAAAAAAAATCAATTAGTTGAGATAATTTGTATCACAGGACTGAATAAAAGGTAAAAATTATTATAGTACAAACTAAAAGTAGAGTTCATGAGGCGAAAAAAAAACACCTTCAATTGGGCAGGATTGAATTAGTTAAAAGATGGAAAAGAAACCAGAACTAATATTTATTAAATATCTCCTAAATTCTGCCTATATTATTACTATGTGTGTGTGTGTATATTTCATTTAATCTACATAACAACCCTATAAGGAAATATCATCATTTCATAGAGTCTAAGTAATTTGTCCAGTCACAAAACTAGAAAGTAAGATAGAGAATCTAAGCCCAAGGACAACCAAAGTAAAAACTATGTTCTTTACACTATTCCAGATTTTTTTTTTCCAGAAGAGAAACAAAAGCAAAAATACACTTACTACAATGTGTATGGTTATGACTGAGATGAAGAATTCCTGCTGCAGAAACAAAAGAGTTGAAGTATAAGGCAGAAATAAGAAGCTTGGTGAATGTGACTGACAGAGGAGACTAGATAAAATCTTGTAAGCAATAAATAACTATTGTAAGTTTCTAGAGCAGGAAATAAAATAAATAAGTGGTACTATAGGAAGAGTAATCTAGCATTATTTAGATTACTTGAAGTAATAAAGGTATTCAGCATAAAGAAAAGTTTGACATTACTGTTATTAACCCATATATTAAGTTTATTTAAATCTGCATTTTAGCCTGGCTGGTGTTGGTCAGTGGTTGAATGTCGACCTATGAACCAGGAGCTCATGGTTCAATTCCCAGTCAGGGCACATACCCAGGTTGTAGGCTCGATCCCCAGTGTAGGGCGTGCAGGAGGCAGCCCATCAATGATTCTCTCTCATCTATCTCTCTCACCCTCTCCCTTCCTCTCTGAAATCAATAAAAATATACTTAAATAAATAAATCTGCATCTTAGTATTCATACTAATTATTATCCTAAAACTTATATTTAAAGATTTTTATCGAGAAAAATCTTCAATAGATAAGGTGAAAAGTTTTGAGAAAGAATTTCTTGTATAATGAAATAATCTCAAAAACAAAGATGGGGTAATATATAACGAATAAATCAATGCCATACTTCTTAGAATGTGAAATTTTATTAGGAGAGTAACAACTTCTTGCTTCATCTTAATTAGCAAGAATGCTATTAAAATGTTGAGCAATTACAACCTAAGTTTAAAATAAAATAAGATAATAGGAATAAATAGAATAGGAAACAGAAAAAACCAACAAACTTGGTTCTTTGAAAGATTAATAGAATTATAAACCATTTGAAGACTAATTTTTTAAAAAGGAAAAGAAAATACAAATTGCCAATATTATAAATGAAAACAGAAATATCACTACAAGTTCACTACAAATTAAAAAGAAATAAGGGCCTAATATAAAAAACAAGTAAAATCTGACAAAGTAGATAAAATAGACATAGTCCTTGAAAATTACTTACCAAAATTGACACAAGATAAAAGAAAAAAATCTCATTGAAAAACTGCATTTATAATTTAAAGTCTTCCTACAAAGAGCACTAGTCCTATATATTTACACTGGTAAATTTTATCAAACACTTTAAGAAAAAATAATACCAAATTTACACAAAATTTTTCAGAAAAGGAAAAATAACTTCCATTTTAAATCTGTACTGTATTCCAGTCCTAATTTACTTTATGAGGACAATATAACACTGAAACCAAGTAACAATATTACAAAGGAGGAGGAGGAGAAATAATATACAGGCAGTTAGTACAGAGACACAAAACTAATTTTTAACAAAATATTATCAAACAGAATGCAGCAAGACATAAAAAAGATATTTTGTAACTAAAGGGTTTATCTCAGAAATGCAAAGTTGATTTTATATTTGAAAAGCAATCAAATTAATTCATCACATTAACGGAATTAAAGGGAAAAACATGATTGTATCAATACATATAGAAAAAGCATTTTTTCTCAGCATATTCATGAGGAAAAACTCACAGCAAACTAGGAATAGAAACTTCCTTAATCTAATAAGTAATGTATAAAAATCCAGAATCTAATTTTCACTTAATGGTGAAATACAGATCCTGCTAGGATCTGAAACAAGATAAAGATATCTAGCCTCACCTCTTCTATTTAACATTATACTGGAAGTCCAAGTCAGTGCAATAAGGCATTAGTTTAAAAAATAAAATAGAAAGTTATGATAGAAAAAGAGAATGGAAAAAAGGTAAAACGATTCCTATTCATAGATGACATGACTATTTGATGAAAACAGCCAAAGAAATCAACAAAGAAACTTAGAAGTGGATTTAGAAAAGTAAGATATACAAAGGCAAAGTTAAAAAAAACTATTTACTTCTCTATATTAGCAGCTTGTTTGCTAATAAAAAATTTTGAAGTTCCATTTAAAATAGCATGAAAAATCAAAATATACTGGGATCAATTTAATAAAAAAAATATCCAAGACCTCTAACATGAAAATTCTAAGAATGCTGAGATATTAGAGAAGATTGAAATAAATGGAGATTTAACTATGTTCATAGATTCCAAGACTATTAATAAGACAGCAATTCTCTCCAAATTGCTTTATAGATTCATTACATTCCCAATAATCCCAACAGTTTTAAAAATGGACACTATTCTAAACTTTATATGCAAATGTAAAGGACCTAGAAGAATCTGAATAATTTTTAAAAAAAGAATAAAGAGGTCCTACATTACCTGGCCTTAAGGAGTACCATATTGGTTTATGAACAGACCAAAAGATAATGGAGCAAAATAGAGTGTCCAAAAAGAGACATATACTTATATGACCAACTGATTTTGACGAAGATCAATGGGGAAGAAGATAGAGAACAACAACAACTCTCAAACATTTTTGGCAAGAATATAAAATGGTACAACCACTTTGGGAAAGCTTCAACAGTTTCATCAATGGATGCTAAAATGAGTAACAGGATATTTTCATAATCTCAAAATTTATTTATTAATTATAGAATGGAAACATCCGGAGGGCACCTTCCTTGACCAACTGATCAAAGCTAATATCAGACAAATCTCTTGATAAAATACACTAAGGAAGACCCAATGTCATCTACACGGTATTCCTGCTAAAGATGTCTAACCTAAATGCAATCTTAAGAAAATAGACAAACCCAATTGAGGGTAACTCTACAAAATAACTTCTTTGTATTCCAAAAATGTCAAGGTCAAGAAAAGGTTAAGGAACTATTCCAGACTGAAGGTGACTAAAGAAACATGACATTGAAATGCAATGCATGATTATGAACTGAGTTCTAGGTCAGGGATAGGGGTTGGGCTGACAATGGGACACCTATAGAGGACATTACTAAAGAAATTATTGGGATGATTGTCTACCTCTGAATAGGGATTGTGGATTAAATTAAAGCAGCTATTCTCAGTGCAGTCTGAAGTCTTAAAAACACTTCAGGGAGTCCACAAAATCAATGTTATTTTCATAATACTAAGATAAAATTTATCTTTTCACTCTTATTCTCTTATGAATGTAGGTGAAGTTTTTCAGAGGCTACATGACTTTTGATATAGCAATATATTGAATGCAGAAGTGGATATGAATCCAGCTGCCTTCTATTAAGCCAAACACTAAAGAGATTTAGAAAACTATAAAACAATGCTTCTTGATGCATAATGGTTATCTCAAGAAAAAGCACCTATGTGATTGAGATGCAAGCTGACTTAGCTGCTTTCCCATGTAACACTGTATTTATTGGAAAGAAAACTAACAACCCAAGTATTGTTATTCAGACATTATGATATGCCTGACATTAAAAATAAATAAAGTATGTCATTTTGAAGGAAAATAACTCACAAAATTAGTTGCCAGTGATAAAATGCACATTTTTAAATTGAGCAAAAATCAAAAATTTTGAAAACTCCTACCCACCAATGTGATCTTGACACTTCCTCACTATTCTAAAGACTTTTCTAATGACTTGATAGTGATATTAACAAATGTATCATTTTTGGATATCCTATATATTAAAAGCCTATTATGCTAAGTGTCTGTTCAACCAATCAAAGCGTAATATGCTAATGATATGCTAAGACCGCTCAACTGCTCATTATGATGTGCACTGACCACAATGGGACAGTCGACTGATTGACCAGTCACTATGACATGCACTGACCACCAGGGGGCAGACAGTCAACCAGTCGACCAGTCGCTATGATGTGCACTCACCACCAGCGGGTAGACACTCCAACCGGTAGGTTAGCTTGTTGCTGGGGTCTGGCCGATCTGTACTTAGCGACACAGGCCGGACACACCCTGGAGCCCTCCTGCGTCCCTCCCCGGCCCTGATCGTGCACCGGTGAGGTCCCTCAGCCTGGCCTGAGCCCTCTCACAATCCGGGATGCCTCGGGGGATGTCATAGATCTGGTTTTGGCCTGATCCCACAGGTCAGGCTGTGGGACCCCACCAGTGCATGAGTTTGTGCACCGGGCCTCTAGTTGTATAATAAAATGTCAACAATTGGAAGATATGTATAACTCAGGGAACCAATATTTTTCAAACACATGAGTAAAAAGCACCATGGATAAAAGGTCTATTCAAAGATCAAGATAGATCAATGTAGCAGAAAATAAAATGTTAACTGATATGGCTTCAGAGTCTATAATGCAATTACCTTTAAGAAACAACCACTTGTTAATTTGGGATGAGATAAAAAAGGGTCATGTGCAATTATCTCAAAAGGCCATTAAAATACTACTCTCCTCTCCAAAAACATATCTATGTGAAATCCAATTTTCTTCATATATTCCACACAAAACACTATGTCACAGAGACTAAGTGCAGCAGCACATATGAGAATCTAGCTGTCTTACACTAAGTAATACATTAAAGAGATTTATTAATATGCAAAACTAAACAAAAATATCTTGAACCTATAAAAACTTACTTGCATATCAATTTGCACATTTAAAATAATTATTCTTTTTAAAAGCTGGGCCATCCCATTCTTTCAATCTCTTAAATATTATTAGGTACATATTTAAGTAAATTAAATTAATTTTGCTTTTTAATTGTATATCATACTTTGAAAACACATGCCCTGGGGTATCATCAAACAATAACATTGTACACACTGGTATAGAAAATAAAAATAGGTAATGAAATATTAACTTCAATTTTAGAAGGAATAAGTATTTATGCTAGAGCCATATATTACCACTCAATTCACAGATCAACCAAAGTTTTTTTGGTGTCTACAAGAAAGCAATGAACTATAATAAATCAAACTCCAGCACTAGGTCACCACTTACTAGTAAATCTATTGACTTCAAAATAACAGAAACAGTAGTCTTGTCAAAATAATCTATTTTTCCAGTGTATGTTTTAAATAATTATAAATTGCATTCTAAATATTATTTGTAACATATAAATGGTACAAAAATAATAATCATGCCCAGCTTCAAAAATAAAAAATATTACCTTTGAAATCCTGTGTAAACCAACTCCTTGTCCTGCCAAACAGTCACTCTCCTGAATTTTGTATTTATCATTTCCTTTCTTTTCTCCAGTATTAACTTTTCATTTAATTAATATTACCTAATTACTCACTAAAGAGTAAGTATATGATTTATGCCTTAAGGAATTCAGAGTCTGGGTAGGAACACAGGAATGCAAACAATCATTACAATAACCCATTCAAAGAATATAAGGCATTAAATGAGCACATAAAGAAAAAAAAAAGCTGTTAATTCTGCATGGAGAAGACACGAACACTACACAGAGGAAGGTAAAAGCAGGGTGCATGGGAGGATAACCCTCTGTTAATTCCAAACAGAAAAAAAAAACTATTGCCAAAGGACACAGATGAGAAAGTCGAATAATTCCAGAAACTATAGGTATGGCTAGCACACTAAGTCAGGAGATGAGGCTAGAAATGGTGTTCAAATCCTGGTGAGAAATTTGAAGTTTTTACTCTAAGCAAAAAATACAAACAAAAGCGAGATAGATAAATTGCTTTATCATTCTGATTATTGTTGTTGTTATTCCAACTTCCCTGTATCTATACCCTTTGATAGTACCCCTCACCTCACAGTGACTCTGGACTTGGTCACATGACTTTCTTTGGCCAATGGGACAATAGTAAATTTGGTGGCATATTCATGTCCACCTCATTCCTCTTGCAGACCTACCCCAGACATGAGAACAAGTCCCCAGCTAGCCAATAGGAAGGTAAGCAATTACTTAGAACAGAGCCAAATAGTCCCAGCTGAAGCTATCCCACACTAGCTGACAGCCAGCTAAGTCCCAACACATTAGTGAGCCCAGCCCAAACCAAAAGAATGACCCAGCCAATCTGTAAACTTTTGAGTAAAATAATGCTTATTATTATTTGCCACTGAAGTTTTGTAAAGTTCAAAATGAAATAGAATGCAATAGATAACTGAAATGGATTGAAGCTAACCATGGGGTTTGAGCAGTGTCACATGGCCCAATATGTTTTCTGAAGACTGTGCTAATAAATGGAAAATAGATCTGGAGTCAACAATAGAGGTAAAAATTTTAAGAAAGAAAGTATAAAGTTGGAATTAATACCAAGAAGACAGAGAGGAAAAGACATGTGAAATGTAATACTGAGTGCTAGAACTACTGGAATTTAGGCATTAATTAGATGCACTCTATGAAAAAGAAGGAGATTTTCTGAATAAATTCCAGATTTATTGCAAGAGTAATTACAAATGCAATCAACCTGCATTTAAAATAGTTGAAGATAAAAATCTTAGAAGAAACCACAGGCAGCAAAATCTCAGACATCTCTCGTAGCAATATGTTTACCGATACATCTCCTACGGCAAGGGAAACTAAGGAGAAAATAAACAAATGGGATTCCACCAAAATAAAAAGCTTCTGCAAAGCAAAAGAAGCCATCAACAAAATGAAAAGGGAGTCCACTGCATGGGAGCACATATTTGCCAATGACACATCTGATATGAGGTTAATTTCCAAAATATATAAGGAACTCATACAACTTAAGGAAGACAAACAACCCAATTGAAAAATGGGCAAAGGACCTAAATAGACACTTCTTTAAAGTAGACATACAGAAGGCCAAGAGACATGGAAAAATGCTCAAAGTCACTAATAATCTGAGAGATATGTATTAAAACAGCAATGAGGTATCTACCTAACACTTGTCAGAATGGCTATCATCAACAAATCAACAAATGACAAGTGCTGGCGAGGATGTGGAGAGAAGGGAACCCTAATATACTGTTTGTGGGAATGCAGACTGGTGCAGCCACTGTGGAAAAGAGTATGAAGTTTCCTCAAAAAATTAAAAATGGAACTCCCATTTGATCCAGTGATCTCACTTCTGGGCATATATCCTATTTAATTCAAAGCCATAAATCAAGCCATCTTATTCACTACTGAAATGCTTGGTGGATACATATATCAGCAGGCACAAATACATACATGCAATTTTAGGTAAAAATAAAGTGTTTCATTAGTAAAACTGGTAGTTGTTAAATAGTAAGGGGCCAAAATAGTGAGATAGTGAAGCCATCCAAAGCACAATTTTCCAGAACTCAAAATAAGATGAATGCTTGAAATAAGAGTAGAGGTGACAGGAACATGAAAAATCAAGATAGTTACATAGTTACATTCCCAGGAAAGTAGTAAAAACTAAATGATCTATCATCTACACTAATAAAAGAGAAACATGGTAATTAGCGTACGACCGCTACCCTTTTCATTGGCTAATCAGGGCGATATGCAAATTAACTGCCAACTAAGATGGCGGTTAACTGCCAACAAAGATGGCGGTTAATTTGCATATGTAGGCACAATCCAGGGAGGCGAAAGGGAAAGCAGGAAGAAGCCCCCTGCCACTGACAGTGATGGGAAACCCAGGGGGGAGCTAAGAGCCGGGGGGCAGGGCAAAGGCGGCCCCCAGGGCCACCTTTGCCCTGCCACCCGGCTCTTGCCTGCCGCCTGGGTTTCCGATCACTGTCAGCAGCAGGTGGCTTCTTCCGTCCTTCCCCTTTCGCCTCCCAGCATTGCACCTACATATGCAAATTAACCACCATCTTTGTTGGCAGTTAATTTGCATATCGCCCTGATTAGTCAATGGGAAGC
>NW_005353696.1:683809-704678 GCF_000412655.1 Myotis brandtii | reverse complement strand
GAAACAGGTTCCCTCTTCTCCTACTGTAGTCATTACTTCAATATTCCCCTTCTGAATTTCTCTCCTGTGCTGCAACCCAACTCCACTTTTTATCGGAAGGATACGGAACAGAGAGAGCAGTGTTAAAAGCTTACATTTTTAAGCCGGTAAGGTTGGTACTTAAACATATAAATGGAAAACTAGAGTCCTTAAGGTAACAAAGGCTACAAAGGACAGGGACAGCGCATGACCTATTATATCCAGCAATCCATATGGGGACTGAAAACTTTGCAATGATGACAATTAGTGAAGATATGAATCAACTAAAATAGTTGACAGGGACAATTCTTCCATCTTTGAAAATATCTACATCAAATCTGTTTAAATAGATTTTCATCTGCATAATATAACACATTCTGACAAGAACACCACCTCCACCAATGTGGTCAGTGTTGTGCTGTAAAATGTTTAATAACTGAGGGACCCCCTCTCGAGTGCACAAATTTTGTGCACCAGGCTACTAGTATATAATAATCCTATATAATAAAAGCCTAGGTGGCGTCACACCTTTGCACAACGCCCTCACACAATGTTGTCACAAGATGGCTGCCACAAGATGGTCACGCGCACAGTGGAGGGGGGCACGGTGGCCGCTCCGCGCCATGAGGCCTGGGAGTCCTGCAGCTCTGCGCGGCGCAGAGGAGGCCAGTCCTGGCGGAAGAGGCAGGTTGCGGGGGAGGACGGCAGTTGTGGGTGATCGGGCCAGCAGGGGAGGGCAGTTGTGGGCGATCAGGCTGGCAGACAGAAGCGGTTAGGGGCAATCAGGCAGGCAGGTAGGCGAGCGGTTAGGAGCCAGCAGTCCTGGATTGTGAGAGGGATGTCCCAGATTGGAGAGAGTGCAGGCTGGGTTGAGGGACAACCCTGCCACCCCCCCCCAACCTCTGTGCACGAATTTTGTGCACCAGACCTCTAGTATATATACACAAAAGCCTAAGCAACCAAACGACCAAATGACTGGTAGCTATGACACACAATGACCACCAGGGGGCATATGTTCAACATAGGAGCTGCCCACTGGTGGTCAGTGTGCTCCCACAGCCAACCTGCCATGGCTGGCCAACCTCCCACGGTCCCTCCCCGCAGCTGGCCAATGTCCTGCAGTCCCTCCCCCCAGACTGGGCGAGACGGCCTCGATTGCCAGCCAGGCCAAAAGGGACCCCACCCATGCACGAATTCGTGCACCATGCCTCTGGTATCAGATAACCACTGCTTTTTAATTCTGTAAGATAGATTTGTTCATGTCCAAGTAGTTGAAGAACCATGTATAGAAGCTGGAATGTAAAAGTACTTAAGCCAAACTTGTTCACCACAAATTCTTCTGCTATCACTGCTGATAGATATTAGAAAAGAATACAAATTATCCAGAAAAAAAGAAGTGTACACCCGCACCCCTACTTGCAATACCAATGGATGAAAAGTGTGAGAACTTGCCTCTTTCTCAGTGTCTCTAGAGATACATGTCCACTGGTTCTCCTTCACACTGTATGCCCAGAAGTCAGCAAGATCTTGTGTTCCATCCCAGCCACCAAACAAATAAACGGTCTCTATGAAAATTAGAAAAATATGTGTAAAATGATATATTTAAGGACAAAATATAAGTCTAGGCATCCAGACTTACCCAGTTGTCCCTAAAACCATTTAAAAAGGTACATCTACATAAACTTAAAATTTTTAAACTGGTAGCATTCCAAAATATTTCTAGACTAGTGTTTCCTAAACATGAGTATGTGGAAAAGCTGCTGTAGAACCACTATTTTGAGAGATTTATAAAAATACAGACAATGAGGAGGAATTCCCTAAGATTCTGCTTCCATAGGTATTTAGTAGGTAAAAAAGAATCTGTATTTTTAAAGTATCCATGGTGAATCTGATATTCAGCCAGTATAGGAGTTTCTGTGTTAGCCCATGAAAAATTTACATTTACCACCTTCTTAATAATGCAGCTTCAGACTGCAAAGAGAAAAAAGAGAAAGAAAAAAAAATACCAAAGAAATATATAATGTAAAATATAACATAAAGACATCTAGTTATTTCTGGAAAAAAATCACATTAAAACTGTTTTCTCTCTAATGTTAACAACAAAAACAATAATTAGCCGGAAGTTAAAGTTAGATATCTTAAGAATAAAGTGATGCATATGGCCTTGGTATTCCCATGGAAAATTGGGGAAATTTTTCCATATATACTGTGGTAGCTTTTAACTCCTCATAAGTGCACCTTTCAGTCATTTGTAGGTATCTTGAGAATTTGGTATCTTCTAACTCTGAAATATCTATTATATCCATAGACTTTATCCCTGTGACAAAACTGATTTCTTGCTCAGTGAAAAATGAAAATCTTTATACATAACAATGTGTATTATCCCATTCTTTTTATATAATAAGAGTGCCTTTCCTTTCTTCAAATACTTCCCCCCTTTGTAAATAAATGTCTTATGTCTAATGGTTATACAAGCCCAGCAATTATTTTTTATAAATTTAATTAGACATCACAGGAAAACTGTAAAGCCATCTACTCTCTTAACTGACATGCCCTAGTCATATATATGAAGAGACTGCCATCTAAGTTATGCCCCACCATAAAGGGATATAATTCAAAGTGCACTTGGAAATATTGTAATACCGTTTAAGAAGTGTCTTGCCATTCATAGAGTTGGGCTCTCTTCTAAGAGGTTTTTGCCATATTGTCATATAATTTCAAACTCTAAGTGAATTTTCTAAGTGAAACATCCCATTCTATGCCCTAAGAATCTTGGGAAATCAAAACAATACTTCTGGATAAGAATAGACCACTGGAACAGGACTGAGTTCTAGTGCTAACTCACTGAAAGGTCACTTAACCTCACTGGTTATTACTTTTTTTATTTACAAAACTCTCAGTGTTGTGAAGTTCTTCAGATACAAGTTCATGAATACATTCTGAAGGCTGTCAAGTATGAACAGCATTTCTACCTTTAAAACGCACAGAAATAAAAAATACTTGTGCCTGATTCCATGTCTAACTCAGTACCTGGAACACTTTGGCTCTGTACAAATGTGAACTACTATATCAGAACTACAACAATCCATTCCCATTAGTTAAGTAACATTCTGTTTCCGAAATGGCACACAGTAATGCCCAGATACATAGAATTTTACAGGAAAAAAATTAAAGAATTTTGATCTGGCTTAAAAATTATTTGCCAAGGCCTCACTGTAAAGGCATTTAAAACCCTGTTAAAACTCTGAAGCCTAGAGAGGGCGGGGGTATATAACTAAAATAGCAATAGCAATTGACCTTTTGTTTTATAGTGTTTCTGGCACCCTCTGGATAAGGTTATCCTGGTTCATTAACTTTAATAACCCTCCCTCTTGGACTCTGGGTTCTCAATGTTCTTTCGGAAAGCAGGTCTCTTTGTACGCATAAATTCTCACAGCAAAGAAAACCCACATTTACACAACAGCCTCATTGATAGCTGAGCAAAATAAAATCTGGCACAGAGCAAGCATCCCAATGGAATTAATCCAAGATGTCATTCTTGTCCATGAATACTTTGTGGTCCCAGTTGAAGTTTAACAGTAAAATTGAATAAATCAGAGAGAAACAGGACCTTTTGACATACCTGAATGACGCATAACAAAAATTTAATTAAATCATCTAATTATTTAATTCAAATCATTCAGAGATGAGATATTATCTAGAAACAAATGGCAGCAAAAGTATTATTTAATGGATAAATAATATAAGAAACTTTTAAAAAGTATAGAAATAATTGGAGAACTGTAGTGAGAAGTTAAGAAAGTAGAAAAAAACATTATTTGCAACAGGATAGTTTGGTTTACTGAATGTCCATTCTCAAGCTTAAAAATTATACAACAATTCATGTACATCCCTGGGACAGTACAATTGTCCTTAAGCAGCAGCCCTCTCTTTTTATTTTTTCTTAAAGGAGAACAGGCTATAGAAGTTATCCATTTCTCCCAGCACTCAGAGGCATGTCTGATCAATATTTTTTTTAATACTAATCTGAATTGGCAAGGTACATTAGAGAATATTAAAAAAAAAAAAAAGACAAGGGAAGGAACTAAGATGGCAGTTTAGGTAAACACCTATACTCACCGCCTCCCAGAACCACATCAAAATTATAACTAAAATACAGAACCATCATTCAGAACCACCTGAAATCTAGCTGAATGGAAGTCCTACAACTAGAGAAGCAAAGAAGAAAGCACATTGAGACTGGTAGGAGGAGCAGAGACATAGACTGAGCTAGTCCAACACCCACATGCTGCGTTTTTTTAATCGGGAGGGATATCTCCAAGGAAGCGAGAGTCCCAGCTGCTCACCAGACCCCCAGCCTAGGGTTCCAGAGTCCCTATAACTTCAGGCTGTAAAAACCAGTAGGGATTGCGACTGAGTGACATAAAGGCTGCTGGAGACCCAGGTGTTCCTCTTAAAGGGCCCATGCAAGAATTTACATGATCTTGCTTCCTCTGAGCTCCAGTACAGGACAGCAGCTTTAGGGGAATCCAAGTACATATGGGGAGAAATTGGACTGTATGGCATAGGAACAGGAACTTGGGTGCAGCTTTCTCCCACAGGGGTGCTCCCAGGGGTCACTGTTCCTGTGGGACCTCCCCCCATCACAGAGCTGACTAGCAGTCATATCTGAGTTTCCATCAGCTTGGCACACACTGTTCTCTCCACCCTGGTGATTCCCTGAGACCCCACCCAATCCAATTTGCAGCCCCAACCAAGTTGTTTGCAACTGCTTTTCCATATATGGTCTGTCCTGGCTCAGGCTTCAGACATTGCTAAAAACTCTTAAACAAGCAGCAGCTGGCATCACCATGCCCCAAACCAATTAATAAAAAGTCCAAGACCCGGCACGAACACCAGGACGCCTTGCTTCATAGCTGGGCCTCACCCAGGCACTTCTAAGCCCAATACAAGTAGTAGCCATCTGCAGATGTCACTGTAGCTCCTGCTAGTGGCCTTAGGCAGTGCCTGACTTTGCACCTCCTGGGAGGCCTCAGAGTCAGTGCACCCGATGGACAGCTTCAGACCATACCATATTACAACTCTATGCATCCACAAGCAACAGGGGCAGACTCAGTGAGCACCAAAGCCCAAATGAAGCAAATCCTGCTCCAAGGTGTGTCTCCTGCACAGCAAGCAGCTCTTTTATTGTAGACACAGCTGGTCCTCACAGCCAATTCCTCCTAGCGACACCAATGGCAATCAAGGCTCAACTACAAGACTGTACACACAGCCCACACAGGGGCACACCTAGAGTGCCCAGCTCAGGTGACTGGGGAGACTGAGCCACTGGGCCCTACAGAACCCCTAATACAAAGGCCACTCTACCAATTCCAGGAGACATAACAGCTCTACCTAATACATAGAAATAAACACAGGGAAGCAGCCAAAATGCAGAGACATGTTAAAAATGAAAGAAATGAAAGCAAGCAAAATACTGGATATAGAGTTCAAAACAATGGTTATAAGATTAGTCAAGAATCTTAATGAGAGCTTCAAGGATCTTAATGAGAGCTTCAGGGGACTTAATGAGAGCATCAAGGGTTTTAGTGAGACTTTCGAGGATCTTAGTGAGAATGTTAAAAACATGAAAAAGGACCAGTCAGAAATTAAGCATACACTAACTGAAATAAAGAATAATTTACAGGGAATCAACAGTATAATAGAGGATTCCAAGAATTAAATCAACAATTTGGAATATGAGAAAGCAAAAAACACCCAATCAGAAGAACAAAATGAAATAGAAAATAACCCTAAAACATGAAGATAGTAAGGAGCCTCTGGGACAACTTCAAGCATACCAATATTTACATTATGGGGTTGGAGACGAGAGAAAGCAAGATATTGAAAAGCTATTTAAAGAAATAATGACAGAAAACTTCCCCTACCTGGTGAAAGAAATAGACGAGGAAGCCCAGAGAGTCCCAAACAAGAGGAACCCAAAGAGGCCCAGGCATCATAATTAAAATGCCAAGGGTTAAAGACAAAGAGAGAACCTTAAAAGCAACAAGAGAAAAGCAGTTAGTTACCTACAAGGGAGAGCCCATACGACTGTCAGCTGATTTCTCAACAGAAACATTGCAGGCCAGAAGGGAGTGGCAAGAAATATTCAAAATAATGAAAAGCAAGGACCTACAACCAAGGTACTCTACTGAGCAAAGCTATCATTTAGAATTGAAGAATACAGGGAATCGACAGTAGAGTAGAGGATTCCAAGAATTAAATCAACAATAAAGTGCTTTCCAAACAAAACAAAAAAAATAAAGGAGTTTATCACCACCAAATCAGTATTATATGAAATGTTAAAGGGTCTTCTTTAGGAAGAAAAAAATAAAATATATGAATAAAATAGCAATAAATACATATCTATCAGCAGTTGAATCTAAGAAACAAAATAAACAAACAAGCACTATAATAGACAAAACAAACTAATGAATCAGAGGCATGGAAACATGGAACAGACTAATGAATCTCAGAGGGAAGGAGATAGGGGTGGGGGAGAGAGGCGAGAAGAGATTAACCAAAGATCTTATATGCATATATGTATTACCTATGGACACAGACAATAGGGTGGTGAAGGCCTGAGATAAGGTGGGAACCAGGTGGAAGGGAGCAATGGGGGAAAAAAGAGGGACATCTCTAATACTCTCAACAGTAAAGATTTTTAAAAAAAGAGTCCCTATCCTCCAGGAGCTTACACTCAAATCAACAATATAAAATAAGTATATAGCCCTGGCTGGTGTGGCTCAGTTGACTGAGCGTCATCCAATGCACTGAAAGGTTGCCAGTTCAATTCCTGGTCAGGGAGCATACCCAGGTTGCTCGTTCAATCCCCAATTGAGGCAAGTAGGGGAGGCAACCAATCAATGTTTCCCTCTCATATCAATGTTTATCTTGTTCCCTCTCCCCCTCTCTGTCGCTGTAAAAAAAAAAAAAATCAATAAAAACGTATTTTTAAAACAAGTACATAAATCATCATGATTGCAGGGTAGATAAGTGCCATCAGAAAAGTTTCATGGTAACACTGGTATTTGCATCACAAGGTGGCTTTGTTGACAGAATGGGGGACAAAAGAGAGGACATTTCAGCAGAGTAAAAAATAAAGGTACAGAGACAGAAAAACACAAAAAGTGTTTTAAAAGACATGGACTCTTAAGTCAGACAGGTCTTAAACAGATTTGTAGCTGTGTGATCCCCACCAAGTTCCTTAACCACTGGTTTCCTCATCTATAAAGTGGCATCCAGTCCCTATCTCGTAAAGCAACTGTGAGACTTAACTAATGAATGCAAAGTGGTAAAAACTGTGTAATGAATAAGTGCACTGTTCAATTTAAAAGAAGAACACAGAAGGTAATGAGGTTAAAAAGACAGGCAGTGGCCAGAACATGGAAGGGTTTAAATGAAAATATAGAAACAAACTAAGAACTTGATGCCATAGACTTTGGAGTAGCTACAGAAGATTTTAGGCAGATTTATCATGGTCAGATCACAACTTGCAGCATATGGGACTGACTGAAAATGAGGAGCCAATGAAAGAAAGGAATTGGATTTAAACTGACCAATAATAGCATATGTTCAAAATTTTAAACCAATTTCATTCTAAGAGACTATAAATGATTCAATCATCAACCAATCAATAAATCTCTCATTACTTAGGCCATAAAACTAAAATTCAACCATATTCTTTGGTACAGGTCTTTTAGGTAGCAGTACTGAATAAACCCTACAGCTACCTAGTGCCAGGAGTACTAGTCTACGTTATCTTATGTACACTAAAAATACAGTAGAGATGTTAACACATCAGTGTCTTCACACCATTTTCACAAAGAAGCAGGCTTTTTATTTTAAGAACCCGAATGCAATTATCTATCTTATTCTGATTTTTAATGGTAAAACAGACTGTGCTGATTGCATTATCCTCCACAAGATGGCACACCATTTTTGTAGTTAAATTCATTTTTCCTGTTTGAAACAGTACAGAATACATACACTATGGCACTAACACAGCATGAGCCCAATATTAGATAAAATTCTTGTGTCAAACAAAAGTAGGAGAAGTGTTAACAGGCTAGTGAAGGAGGTTATCTTAATTCTTAGTTTAATATAGACACTGAGAGGGGGGAAAAATAAAGTGGAAAATGCAGTTTTAAGAAATGCAAATTATATTTAAGATAAAAATGAAACACTGTCAGAATATTTAGTTTAAAAGTTTAATCCTTTTAAAAATGCAATTAGGATGGACATGAGGAAATTTGAAGAGAGCAATAAAAAAGAAGGGGAAAGATGTTCTATAAGCTTCAGCCATTTCCTTGAACTCACAGGACCCAGCAGATTATCAACTGGATTCATCCACCTCCCCTTTTAAAACAAAGTTATGATTTAAAAACTATCTAGATGACACTGATCTTTTTAGCGAATTCAACACAGTTATTTTCCCAGCTAAAAGGTTGTATTTTCTGCCTATGACAGTAAACATTGTATTCTTAATTAGGCTATATTTCAGAACTCCTTTGTGATAACAGTATATATGTAGCTACAGATCTATAGCCTTATGAATATATTTGTAATTCACAACAAAAACCCATGTTCACCTACTTCCTTCAAAGGTTTCTTTAAGGAACATTAGGAAAACCAATTATGTGGCCCTGTGTGTAAAAAAAAAGGCACTTGTATAGAATTAATATAGAATAGTCAAAGGTGCAGCTTTCCATAGAAGGGCTCTTCCAAGTGACAAGAATCACCCCCTCAAACTTCTTTTATAGATATCAAATACTGGGGTTTTGCCTGGGTCTTACTATCTATTCTGATTGAGAGAGGGAAAAAGGCAGGCATTATAGGTTCTCAAAATTTAGTGCAAGTTACATAACAAAGAAACTTCCTGGTAGAATGAACATTTAAATTTTCATCTGAACAGACTTGAACCCTGAAACAAAATAGACATGCCTTTTCTCTCTTTTTATTCACCTCATTTCCTCAGAGTTGAAACCCAATTCAGAGTTGAAGCATCTAATAAGTGGAGAGGTACAGGTACAGAGATTATAATAAAAGAAACTGACATATACATCCAGTAGTACAAAATACTAGATTCCTTCTCTACCATGGTATAAATGATAGAATTCACTTAGGAAGAAAGGAAGGTTTGAAAATTAAATAGTAACATTTATGTCATTATGTACCTTTTTATTTTTTTTCTTCATCATCATGTACTTTTTAAAATGGTAACTCTAGTCCTAGAGCTGCAGCAAAATGGGAAAAAAAACTATATACTAAAAAAGAAATAAAATTTAGGTACTATTAAGTATTTAATACTTAAGAAAACAAGATATATGAAATGCTGTGAAGCCACTTTAAAAAGATGTAATGAACTTTACGAAGTTTTACTCTAGTGAAGGTGTTCTTAATTTTTTGAGTCAAAAGTCCCTTTGATGATCAGAATTCATGGATTCTCTTCCCAGAAAAATATACATACAAACAAAATTTGTATATAACTTCAACAGATTAAGAGCCTTCATTCTGGAAACCTTCGGAATGCATACTTAAAATAACTGGGCTTCTCTACACTCTATTTTACTCCTTAGGTACCAACTTCATAAAGATGAAACTTCCAGGTTCTTCAGACTCTACTTGGGAAAATCATTCTTCATTACTAACCCTACCTACACATTATCAACAAAATTACTAAATGGGGTTTAATATTTTTTTTCTAAAAATCTTAAAAGTATTATGGCTTCCCTTACTTTCTAAAATTAGACAACATATATAAAAGATGAGACAAATATGCCAAAATAATACTGGGTGAGTTATTCTCACCTCCCCCCCCAAAAAAAAACTGCTTTTCAAGTTATTTTAAATTGTTTTTCAAAATTTTTAGTTATTTAAAAGTATTTCCACTGTGAGATTCTGTCAAAAACCACAGGACTAATCAGTATATTCTGCATATTAATATGCTGCATACAAATTACATAAATAACACATACTTTACATATAAAGTACATTATTTCTTATAATTCTCAGTATAGCTTAATTTATTATACCTATTTTTATCAAAATTATTATAACTCATTCAAGATCAAACAAAAAGTCAGTGGTAAAGTCAGGAGGATTCAAACCCAGATATGTCTAACACACACACACACACACACACACACACACACACACACACACACACGCCTTTCCTACAAACTCAATCCCCAAACACTATATTTGGTTGTTAAACAAGTAAGACTGGAATAGAAAAGGTTCTTTTAAATATTTACAAAAAATACAATCATTTTAAAGATGATTAAGATCAACCTGATTAAGCCCTGGCTGGTTTGGCTCAGTGGATAGAGTGTCAGCCTATGGACTGAAGGGTGCCTGGTTGGAGGCAAGAACATGTACCTCGGTTGCAGGCTCGATCCCTGGCCCTGGTGCGGAAGACAACCAACTGATGTGTTCTGTGTGTCTTTCCCCCTCCCTTTCACTCTCCCTAAAAATCAATGGAAAATATCCTTACGTGAGGATTAACAAAAAAGAAAACACTAAAATACTAATAGGATACAGAATGGTGACAGAAAAGAATATAGACAGCAATGGTTAGCTGAAGGAAAAGACTGGGAATGCCAAGATATAAAAGTTACTGGATTTTTCAATAGTATTATTATTTTTTACTTTTGTTTTTTCTTGATCATAACAGATTCCTGGATTACCCAGACTCAGAACCAGACACCTGTTTAAACCTAACCTAAACCATAATTGCAGTCTTGTGAAAGTTCAAAAATCTTTCTCTGACCTGTCCTAGGGCATCTTTCCTTACATTTCTCTCTGCTTCCAGACAACTGAATTCTCAGAAACTGCACTCCTGCCCCACCTCACGCTAGACCCCAAACCTAATTGCACCACCAGTTCCTCCTCCTCAATCCACCGAATCACGCCCCCACCCACCCACACACACACACTCCCAACTCAATTTTATTAGAGAAAACTTTTAAGATTTTGGTGACAGAAGACTCATGTTACAAAGTGTGCATTCTGCCATTTGCTGGCTCCACTACCATTTAGCTCTACGTTTTTCCTTGTCCCCTTTCTCTGGTCTTAAAAGTTCTCATTGTACTGCAAAGAATAGTTCCTTCTATAATAGTTCTCCTAGGCATTTTAGGTTGTACCCCATGCATCTTCACAAATAATAATTCCTTTCTAAAAGGAATGCTGGTGAATAAAATTTTCTGCAACTGCATTTTAAAGTAGAAAATTTTAAACCACTAGGTAACTACCACTCAGACATAACAAAGGTATTATAAGTTCCATTATATTTTCAAAAGAGTTTGAAAAAAATCTACTGGAGACAATTTAAACACAAATTTTCATCAAGTATTTAATTGTTCTAGATTAAAAAACATTTGTACATAAATCTGATTCTTTAAGAAATAAGCATATGTATATTTACTGGACTCTCGGGTAGAAAAAAAGATGCCTAGATGCCTAAGATTCTACAACTGAGTCAAACCTATTTCTGTGGGAGGAAGAAGAGGGGCCAAGATCAGGAAAAAAAACTCCCTAGGCCTTGAAATGAACCTTTTCCAAAGAGACCTAATAATACTGCTAAACAAGTTCACAGGTTACTATATGAATTTAGCAGTTAATTTTAAATAAAATATATTTTCTCATCTTGTTATTTACAAAATATTTGTGAATATACATTAATGCCTAGATTATCTGCATTGAAATAATTTTTACTCTTAATTATTTTATGTCAACAAAAATAACTTATTTATTCCTAAAGTACTATGAGTGAATGAATATTGGCACTCTATGTAGTAAAGAGTTCTAAAATCAGATAATAAAGTCAAATTAAACTAAATTTTTGGTATTATTTGCTTTTCAATATGGTAATTTGAAACTTATTATAATTTTAGCATTAACCTCTAAATATGATGGTATTTAAGCTGTCCTAGCCTATAGTAACCTAAGAAAAAATTTCCATACCAAATTATAGAAAATTTAAGAGGAAGCAAAAAAGAATAAAGTAAATGATTCATAGGCTTGTGAACAGTGTTTGGCAATTAATGGATCCAACAATACTTAATTAGTCCAACAAGACTAATTTGATAGTCTCTCCCTCTAAAATATATCTTAAGTGTCTCCTTCATTACTATAATTCCCAGAGTATGACATTAAATTATAAATGCACTTAAAATCCAGAAATACATCAAAGTTTACTATGAAAATCAAATACAAATACAAGCCCCCCCAACACACACACAGCTATAAAAGGCTACACATTACATTTCTTTTAGGTTATTTAATTTCATTTGTTCAGCAGCCTCTCCTCTCATGGGTTACTACCTAGTTTAGATTATACCTGTGGCTAATGCCTATTTTCTTTGCTCCTTGGTATGGGCATTAACATTTAACCTTTGGAATGAATGGAAAGTAAACTCATGTTTACCTGATATTTAAAAATGCATAAATTTATTTTAAAATTTGCTTTCCACTGCAAGTATCCCTCACCTGTTTGAACATCAATAACCATCTGATGGCCTCCTCTCATTCCTGGTCGGTTATCTTCTCCATCACCTGAAGTAGAAATAATATTTCCTTTTAAAGGAAAAACAAAGAACAACCGCAAACCCAAATAACTTTATTCATAAGCATGTAATGACTAGTGAAAATAACACACACTTATTCTTTTAATAGTAAGTAAAAAAGATTCAAAAGAAATAATATGACACATAGGTATGTTTATAATAATTATCTTGCTCTTTTTTCCAATTGCTTTCAGGCTATTATTGCAATTGGAAGCTATTTCCAATGTATTTATGGCCAATGTCATAAGTCAGCAATAATATAGGATATTCCACAAAAACCTCAGACAAGAAAACTCTAAACTCTGAAGTGACAAAGTGAAGTGGGAGACAATTACAGAATTACTAGTAGATATCAGGTCTATAATCCAGGCACAGCTTATAAACAGAATGAGCAGTTTTAAAGTTCACAAAGCTACTGAAAATTAAGATTTTTATCAAGTTTTATACTCTTGATAATTTTCTTATTGTGTTAACTTTGTGCCAGTATTTCAGAAAATAGTTCCTACATAAAAGACCACCAATTTTATATGAGCACTGATTGAGAATACTAAGATTTGCTTTTCTTTTATTGTTATTTCCATTACAAAGCTTAATAAGTATGTTTAAATATAATCAGTGAAACTTTTAAACTTCTGTAGGAGAAAACCAGTGCTAAACTTATATCTAATCTTACTTTATGCAAAATTTTATATAAATGAAGATATAACTTCATTGCAATGGTTCAGTAGGTTACAGGATTCTAATATCTTACTTGATATATAAACCAGAGAACACAAAGTTTTCTTTATAACTCTCATATTAATGGAAATATATTACTTTGGCTAATAACTTTCCTTGTATTAGCTTCTGCCTATGTAAAATAGGAAACATGCAATTTTTTACTAATTTCACAGGGAGACTATGAAAAAGACTAAAATATCATTTGCAACGGCATGGATGGACCTGGAGAGCATTATGCTAAGCGAAATAAGCCAGTCAGAGAAAGATAAATATCACATGATCTCACTCATTTGTGGAATATAATGAAGAACAAAAACAGATCCAGAGACAGAGAAGCATTGATAAGACTGTCAAACCTCAGAGGGAAGGTAGGGGAGGGTGGGGGTAAGGGCATGAGTGGGAGGATGGGGGGCAAAAAAGGGATAAGAACACATATGTAATACCTTAATCAATAAAGAAAATTAAAAAAAAAAGAATGTTGCCAAAGAAGGAGACATATATGTAATACTTCAAACAATAAAAAATTAAAAAATAATAAAAACAATTAAAGAAGAATTAAGTAAATTTTAAAAAATGCATTTCTCTGTTTTTCTTATAGTTATATCTGAACATATATCTAAGTGGCCAATGCAATGTGATATTAGTGGAAATTAATTACTGGAGAATTCTAAAGAAAGGGGTGCTTCTCTCCCTTCTGCTACTTGTAATGTAGATACAATAGTACAGCTGTGAGAATAAATATTTCACCTTAGTGAAGACAAAGGGGAAATGTGGAAGTAGTTGTATTGTCTTAATTTACCATCTTTTGGGTATTTTTTTTACATGAGACAGAATTAAAATTCTACCTTGTTTAACCTTTTATTTCAGTGTATGGAAAGACAAAATGAATTCTAACTTACACTGACAAAAGAATAAAAATAAATAAAATGTCAGTTCTTATATAAAAAATAAAATGCAAAACTGAAGTTTTTCATTACTATGATACTCAAGAGCTAATCATTCAAAAGTTCTCTGCAAATTCTTTCTCCTTTCTAATAGTTAGGTTTAGATTTTGCAGCTCATTATCATTGAAGTTTTGTCCTTTTCTTTTTTCACCCAGTCAGTAATGCCACTTGAAAGAACAGATTAAGAAAACATTGAAATAAATTTATTGTATGTTTGTACTTTATATATTTAATACATTAGTTTTCAAATACGCAATTATGTTTGCTGTAACATCTGCTTCTTTGAATAAAATTACCTCATATAAAACTGATAAAAATAGGAGAATACTCCTATAATGCAGAAATTATGGGTGCTCATAGCAATTTTCTCCAGTATATTAATGTTTAACACTATCAGAAGAAAGTTTTCTCATAGTTAAAGAGAAGACCTTAGCAATCAATAAATGATGATCATAGGGAAAAGCTGAATATCTATGGAACTGCCTTCCTTCTTTTTTAAAAAATATATTTTTATTGATTTCAGAGAAGGGAGAAGGAGAGATAGAAACATCAAAGATGACAGAGAATCACTGATTGGCTGCCTCCTGCACACCCCCTACTGGGGTTCGAGCCTCCAACCCAGGCATGTGCCCTGACCAGGAATCAAATCATGACCTCCTGGTTCATAGTTGACACTCTACCATTGAGCAACATCAACCAGACACAACTGCCTTCCTTTAATGCAAGTAGTTGCATTAGAGAATTGCTACACTTTCTACTATATTAACCATCTGGAAGAGTAATGAGTGCAGATGGGGTGACAATAACTTCCTCCACCTGAAAAAATAGGTTAATGAAGAAGACTACACCCTGAATCAGATTTCAAGTTTTGATTAAAACAGTCTTTATTAGAAACAAATGCTCTCTAGGTTCTACAGTTATAAGGAGAAAGCATGAGCCCCAGGATTTAAGGCGCCAAACTCATTTTGATGCTCAATATAAGTGCCCGCAAAGATTTAACTATACTAATATTATTTATTTTTATTAGGATTACTACTCTCATTTTTATTAGTATCTGGTTATAAAGTTCCATAGATCTAGAATGGTATGACCCATTTCCATTTTTCTCATAAGCCCTATTAGCTTTAGTGAGCAATTTTACAGAACTTAAGGTTTTTCAGAAACATGTTTGGCATTACAACACAATGGTCTATAATTTTAGTGTCTCTATAAAAGTAATTTATGATGGTATTCTATGTAAAAACTGCCCAATCTTCTGTTATAGCAGTAAAACAAAAAGATTTAAAAGAAAAATTTAATATAATAAACTAAGTCTGCCACCTACTTAAGGAACCTACATCTTCTTTTATTATTATTTTTTAAATTAATTTCTTTTTTTATTGTTTAAAGTATTACATATATTTCCTCCCCCCCCCCGGACAAGCCTCCACCGCCCCAGTGTCCAGGTCCTGATTGGAGCCTTGAATGTTCTTTTTGAACTGCCAGTTCATTTACAAAATACTTTTTACTCTGCCTGGAATTCTTGTCAGTGTATTAGTAAATCAGTTCTGATTGTTCCCACCGTCTTCTTTTAAACCCTGCTTTTCATTAACAGAGCACTTTGAAACTTGAGCTACCTAGGGAAAAAATGAAATCAAGACATTACAGCAAAAGCACCCACACCTAGAAGATAGGGCTAACCTTTGGTGCTTTTTGGAATGATCTGACTCCATCGTGGCTTATATTCCTGTTGACTGATGTACTGATTGAACAATCCATCTGTAATAGCAAAGAATGAGAGAGAATTACAACTTAACCAGCTTACACTTTTTATTACAGCAAAAAAGACAAAAATGTAGAAGCCTACATTAAGGGAAATTATTAATATATCATTATTAGCACATTTTCATAAAATATATCACTGCAGTTTTCATGCTACCTCAAATATAAAAAGTATTGGTTGAGCCCTAACCGGTTTGGCTCAGTGGATAGAGGGTCAGCCTGTGGACTGAAGGGTCCCAGGTTCGATTCCGGTCAAGGGCATGTACCTTGGTTTTAGTTGCGGGCACATCCCCAGTTGGGGTTATGCAGGAGGCAGCTGATTGATGTTTCTCTCTCATCGATGTTTCTAGCTCTCTGACCCTCTCCCTTCCTCTCTGTAAAAAGTCAAATAAAATATATATTTTTTAAAAATCAATAAAATATATATATTTTTTAAAAAGTATTGGTTGACAAAACCATGTAAAGAAATTGTCTTGAAGGCAGTTCATATTAAACTTACTATGCTTTCCCATTTTGTCACTACTATACAAGAAAACGAGAAGAAAATGGAAGCTCCAACTACTTTGGTTTAGGCCCTATATCTTCAGGAGAAAAACAAAACAAAACACTATTCCGTTGTGAAAATTCCATTTGTATAGTTTTCTTTGAGTATAAAACTACATAGAGATCAAAGTACCCATAATAGTTATTAATATGTTTATTGAATACTTAATAAAATTAGAATTCATGCTATCTTACATACCTGATTTAATTCTAAAAACAACCTTATGAGCAAGTCATTATCATCTCCATTTTACAGATGGGGAAATGGAGAAATTAAGAAATTTAACCAAAAGCACATCTTCTAACCTAGATCACATATGAATAAATTCTTAATTTACTTCTTAAGAGAAATTGTTACACTAGTTACTATAATGGTCATGGAGATTGAACTCCCCACATAAATATATCCTACCCCAAATAATTATCAATCCCTAATCCCATGCCTCTCAACAAAGATTAAGAAAGATATGGAACACAATACTAGCACTGAACCCTGAGGATTTTTTGAGGGGACTTCTAGGAAATGTTCCCTACACCTAAATAGACGTACAGAGAAGAAAAATCTATTTTTTTTTTCTTCTAAAAATTTTCATATCTGTATGCAATGTACACAATTGCTACAGCCAATCTGTAGAGGTATGAAAATGAAGTCAGTTCTGATGATAATAATAAAGCAGACAGAGATAAAGAAACTGGATCACTGAATCAAACAACCATGAAACTTCCTATGGACTTCCAATTATATGATATAATAACAGTTCCTTACTTTTTAAACTACGATTTTCCTTTACAGGAGCCCAAATAGGTTATAATTTATAAAGTTACCTTTACGATAAATTCTTTCATTTGACTCTGATTTCAATCTGAATAAAGATTTTCCCTTTTGCTTAGTCACTGAGAGCAAATACTTTCCCAAAGAACTTACAAGTAAAACTGTCTGTTCTCCATGATTTGTATACTCGCAAGGACTGTGTAATATACAGAAATCTCCCTAATTTCTTTTTCTGGCTAATCATGAAGCTGAATTGTAACCACACCATTACACTTTCAAGTCTTTCCAGATGGCTTTAATGGAAACTTCCATATATATACACTCAATTTTTTCTTTTTCTTTGCCTTTTGGACTTTTCAAAATTCCTTAAAAAAGAAGCTCAAATATTCTTTCTTTCTTTTAAAATTAGTACTCATAAATTAGCATTTATATTTTGTCAAAGTAAGAGGAACAAGTAGATTCACAATTTATTTTAGTGAGAAAGTTTCTATAATATAATTTACTCCCCATAGGCTTTTCTGATAATTCTTGCCCCATTGAGCCTATTTTAACCAATTCTCTTCCCTTATTACCAGAGCTGGATATCCTTTTTTCAGATAAAATGTTGTGGAACTCTTAATAATAGTAAAGATAAGATTATAGTAAAAATATTAATTGTAAATTTAAAATTATATGGAAATAAAACACAGTAATTAAATTTTTTTCAGTTTTGAGAAAGGTACATAAAAGTTAAATACTCTGTCATCCAGGAAGGGGGACTGGATAAAAGAAGGTGAAGGGGTTAGCCAAAGAACATATATGCATACCCATGGACATAGACAATAGTACACAGACAATAGCGTGATGATGGCCAGAGGAGGTTTGGGGGAGAAGCTGGGTGGAAGGGGACAAAGTAGGGAAAAATAGGGACATCTGTAATAGTGTCAACAATAAAAAAAATTTTAAATACTCCTTTTAAACAGAGAAAATAAAATTATTCAATAAAGACAATGATTTTAAAATATACACTAATTCTATAATAGCTAATGAGGAGAGAGAAAAAGTAAAAGATGGGAATATAAAGAAATGAGTAGAAAAACTGAGGGAGATAAGCAAATTGCACACATGAAAAATACAAAGCAAAAAATAAAGAAATGTATAAAAGTAATAAATTTCACATTATTTAAAAGTAACCAATTACCATATTACTTATCTCCCATAATAGTTACACAACTTTAGATAAGTCAATTAAGTTCTTTATCTGAAAAAAAAAATGGTGTTTAAGAGTTGGATAGAGCCAGAAGTTCCTTCCAAATGCAAGCATGTTAGAACTTTACCATTGTTAGAACCAATATACACTGAGTGGCCAGATTATTATGACCGGCCAGATTATTATGACCACCCCATCAGTACTTCGTTGGGCCACCTTTTGCCTTCAATACTGCAGCGATTCTTCTTGGCATTGATTCCACGAGATGTTGAAAGGTGATGCGAGGAATCTGACACCATGCCTGATGAATAGCACTGTCCAGTTCTGTGAGATTTGATGGTTGTGGAACCAGCTGCCTGATGGCTCTTTTAACTTCGTCCCACAAATGCTCAATTGGATTGAGATCTGGTGATTGTGGTGGCCACCTAAGCAAGGTAAAGTCTCCCTCATGTTCTTGAAACCACTCCTGGACAATACGAGCACCGTGGCATGGCGCACTGTCTTGTTGGAAGAAACCATCTCCACTGGAATACGCCATCAACATGATAGGATGAACTTGATCAGCAACGATACTTAGGTATGTTGTGCTATTCAGACATTTATAATGATCTGGCCCTCTAGCAACTTCAGCAAGAAATTATAGCTAATTTGCCTACAAATGTCAGGTGGTCATAATAATCTGGCCACTCAGTGTACTTATTGAAACTATGTGTGCCTGGCTGGTTCTACCTTATGTTCATCTTAGGCAAGTCTCTATCTCCTTTTTCCCCCTTATGCCTTCTATGACTACTCTGAGAGAGAAATCACAATCCCACTGAGGAAAATTCTGCAAATTCTCCATAAGGAGTGACCACAGAAACAGCTCTCATCAGATGAAGGACCCCATCTCCAATCTTAAGTCATTCTGGACACTGCAGGTAAAATTCAATTCTCTAATTGCTTTTTCAAACAATCTTAGCCTCACTCTTAATGACTTGAAAAGCTTACAAATACTCTACCCATCAAAATCTTCATTCTATTTTTCTCCTATCAAAGACAACTGTCCTAAGAAAATACTGTCAGTATTTTCAAAGTAAAAAAAAGCAAACTCTCAAACATTATGTAACTTTTATAAAATAATTTTTTAAATATACACACAACTCACAGATGGCAAAAATTCAACATTGACATACATCAAAAAGTTAAAAGTGATTTTGTTTGACAAGATTAGGGTGATTTTTGACTTAGGGGTTTCTTCTTTGTACTTTTAAGTTACCCCAATTTTTTGTATCAAACACTATAATTACCAGAAGGAAAGCCACAAAACAACCAGATATATGGAACTATTTTCTGAACCTTAGGAAAACTTTGTAACATAGTTATTACCAATATAAGTCATTTCACATCTTTTGTACCCCTGAAATGCCTATTCTTGCCAGCTCACTAGACACAGCTATGTTTCTACAAGCATTGCTTTGTACACTGACATGAGCTTTTTTGATTGTTTTAATCCTCACCAAAAGATATGTTTTTATTGAGTTTTTAGAGAGGGTTGGAGAGGAAGATAGTCAGAGAGAGAGAGAGAGAAAGAGAGAGAGAGATATCAATTGGTTGCTTCTGGTACACAGCCCGACAGGGGATTAAACTCACAACCTAGTTACATGCCCTGACCAGGAATGGAACCCAAAACCTTTTGGTACATGGGACGACACTCCAACCAAGCCACAGGGCCAGGGGATATTAGCTTGTTTAAACAAGGATAAAGTATATGCCCAAATATGCCCAAAGGATTTACAATCAGGATTGCAGAAGATATTACTTTTAAAATTTATAATATTAAGTACCCCAAACAGAAAACATTAGAAATTATGATCTTACTCTAAGTCAATAAAATTAATCTTCTTCTGAATAATAATAGTTAATAGTGTATAACCAGAAATGCTCAGTATATTAAATGCTTAGAACAGAAAAAAAGGCAGGGGGTGGGAAAGTTTCCTAGCCACATGGTTGTCATTTCCTCTAAGTCATCTTAATGTTACTAAGTTCCTTACATTTAAACAATCTACTCATAAAAGTCCTCCTTTCAATAAAGCACATTCCTAGTACATAATGGCACCCTGACAAGTCATACCAATCCACACAAAATAGTCACGCAAACATTTAAAAATATTGTTTTGAAAACTTTTTAATTTGCCTCCCTCTTTCCCTAACAAATCCCTTTTGTCTTCACTAAAGTCACACAATTTTCTTTGCTATCTCTTACTCTTCTGTGCAGATGATTAGAAAACTTGAAGAAAATTATGTAGATACTAGAGGCCCGGTGCATGAAAATTCATGC
>NW_005353696.1:675323-683792 GCF_000412655.1 Myotis brandtii | reverse complement strand
GGGGGCTGGGAAGGGTCTCTCAGCCTGCGCCCTCTCGCAGTCCGGGAGCCCTTGAGGGATGTTCACCTACCGGCTTAGGCCCATTTCCCAGGGGATCGGGCCTAAGCTGGCAGTCAGACATCCCTCTGGCAGCCCGGGAGCCCTCGAGGGATGTCCAACTAACGGCTTAGGCCTGGTCCTCTGCACTGGCTTCTGGCTGAGTGGCACTCCCCCTGTGAAAGCACACTGACCACCAGGTGGCAGCTCCTGCATTGAGCGTCTGCCCCCTAGTGGTCAGTGCATGTCATGGCAACTAGTCATTCCCGGTTGTTCCTCCCTCAGGGTCAACTTGCATATTACCCTCTTATTATATAGGATGGCACTATCAAATCTGGAAATAACTGTTAAAAGACCTTAAAAGAAGAAATTACTTTTATTGAGTATCTACTGTGTGGAAGACACCACAAAGGTTTACTCATTTACTACTTAAAATAAACCTATGCAATGGCCATTAATTACTACAAAGATTAGAAAATCAAGGTTTAGAGAAGTTAAATAACATGCCCAACAACTCTAAAGAAAACAGTATAAAGCCCCATTCCAAAGTCCAAAACCTTTTCAACTCTTCATAGACAGCATGTGAATATAGATAAACACACATATATAACAGACTAACACACATATAATAGACTAGTTTTTAAATTGAAATCTAACATAAAATACTATAATAATAGACATGGTAAAATGAAAACACACACATAAGACTCTGGGGAAAAAAACTCACCATACTAGATCATTCTATTACGATATTAAACAAATTCAACATAATAAAAGAATAATAAAACTAAAGAAGTTGAAATATATCACTTACAATTTAAAGGAAAAAATGCAATCTCTCTCTTAAGACACTGGCTACTGTGGCTAAAGTTTACTTTTTATGTTTTGATTCTTCTCTGGAACATTGGTTTGCCATTACTCCAGAATACTTACTAACTTAACAGAAGCATTCCTGTTAGTTGGAAGCGGTTGTATATCAATGGCCAGTTTGTGAGCTAGCTGTTCTACCAAAAACAACAATAACAACAACAAAAATTATTTCTTCTTTTGGAGAAATCATGGCTTCACATAAGACACAAAAGCAAGAAACAGCCCTGGCCTTGTGTGGCTCAGTTGACTGGAGCATTGTCCTGTGAACTGAGTGGTCACAGGTTTGGTTCCCAGTCAGGGCACATAGCCATATTACGGTTCAATCCCTGGTTGATCAGGAGGAGTGCGAGAGGCAAAAATCAATGTTTCTCTCTCTCTCCTACCCTTCCCTTTTCCTTCCCCTCTCTCTAAAATCAATTGGGAAAAAACCACACACATAAATTATAGCCCTCTCACATCTCTTTACATTACAAATATCCCACTCTATTATTACCTTTCTGACATTTTCATTTTATAATATTAAATCATCCAACCACTGCGAATAAAAATAATAGAGATAAAAAAAGAATGCTGACTTTTCAGAGTAACATGATAATGATGACTCTCATTTAAAGACATATTATTGCCCTTTGCCAGGGAAACTGGGTTATTGATAAATAGCCCTGATCAAATCTGGAGCAGCTTCATTTAGTCACTATTTCAATAAAATAACATACTTAAGAATCTTCTTTTACATTTCAAAAAGAAAAGGAGTAATACAAATGTTTATTAAGGCTTTGGTAAATAATAAATCCTGTTTCAAAACCATATGAGACATGATAAAGAAACTTTATTTTTTAATAGAAAAAATTTAAGTTTTAGAAATCGAAGTCATAAGGTTGAAATTCTTTGAGGCAATCAATAAAAACGCTTCAAACATTAAAGCAAGGTAAAGATTTTTTTTCAAAATACATTGCTTTCAGTACCTTGTTTTAATGTTCAACAACTTCCTTTCAGGATCTAAAAACAAATGAGGAGTTCACATGTCTATCCCAAATAATATTCCCTATATTTCTAATTCTTGAAAGGCCTTTTGTTTTGATATTCTATATAATTCAGCAAAAAAATTTAGGCTCTCTACTGAAACAATGACATTCTCATCTATAAAAATAACAAATGAAACAGTGAGGCATTTAAACATGCCTGTGAACTATCTACATTTTAAAAATGCTATTTTTAAAGAGGAAGCCAGGCAGTTGCTAATATTTCTATATATCTATTTTTGATAAAATTTAAAATAGGAAATCAGAAAAATGAAACTATAAAAAACAAATGGAAATATAACTTTGGAGAAAGCACACTAAGACCTAGTTGCTAACAATTTTCAAACTATTTAAAGGCTCCAGTCCAAAACTACCTCATTTTCCCGTTATGATTATTATAAACTAGAGGCCCAGTGCACGAATTCATGCACCAGTGGGGTCCCTCGGCCTGGCCTGTGGAATCGGGCTGAAACCAGTTCTCCGACATCCCCCGAGGGGTCCCAGATTGCAAGAGGGCACAGGCCAGGACGAGGGACCCTACTGGTGCAGGGCCGGGGAGGGGCTGGAGGAGGGCTCCAGGGTGTGTCCGGCCCCAATCGGCAGGACCCCAGCAGCAAGCTAACCTACTGGTCAGAGCGTCTGCCCCCTGCTGGTCAGTGCACGTCATAGCGAGAGGTTGAGCAGCCTTAGCATGTCATTAGCATATTACGCTTTGATTGGTTGAATGGACGACCGGACACTTAACATATTAGGCTTTTATTATATAGGATAAACACATTTCATATAGTCCAAACTAGTCACAAGCTGTTCGTGTGTCCAATAGTGTACACTATCTTAAAAAGTACATGCCAAAATATGAAACTTAGGAAGGAAGCTTTTACTAAAAGAAAAAAATAATGTTCAAACCTCACCTAAGATCCCCCAATAAAGAGCAGATTATAGTACTGCTGCCTGATTTCTCATCAAACACAGATTACATTTTTTAAAAATTAAAAATTCATTTATAGGTAAATAATGTGTAGAGCATAAAAACCTTTTTGATAATTCAAGAGTAATAATGGCTAGGTAAAAGATTTTAAAAAAATGTATTTCAGCAGTTTGTTCAAATTCTGAAGAAAAATATGAATTAAGGCAGTTATAGTACAATAATAATGGGAAAACTGAACCTGTAAATATTTTCTAGGATAGTAAAGCATAGTAGTAAAAAGTATGGATTCAAATCTTAGTTCTGCCACTTGCTAGCTTACACTGTATTAGGCAAATTACTTAATCATTCTCATTTATTAAATGAGGATAACAACAATACTTACCCTAGAAAGTAGGTATGAGAATTAAACAAATTAATTCTTATAAAGGGTTTCATACATTTAAAAAAAATTTTTTTATTGATTGATTTTTAGAGAGAGAGGGAGGAAGGGAGGGAAAGAAGGCGAGAGAGTGAGAGAGAGAAACACTGAGATGTTGTTCCATTTGTTTACGCATTCATTGGTTGTTTCATATATGTGCCCTGACCAGGACTCGAACCATCAACCTTGGTGTATAGGGACATTGCTCTAACCAACTGAGCTACCCAGCCATGACTTTATATAGAATTCAGAAGAGTAAATGGCACATTAACACCCTCAAATTCATGTTAGTTATGATAATGATAATTATGTAAAATTTGGAACTATACTTGGCAGAAAACTAACAATCTTTTATGCACAAAATGAGAACTTCAACACAAAGGCTAAAAGGAGTTAAGAGAAGGGGAAGTGACTGGAGTACAGGAATAATAAAAGAAGCTATCTTAAAAGAGCTGGCCTTGAAGAATGAGTTAAGAGTGAATAATGATATAAAGGAAAGTAATCAGTAAGGGAATACAGCATAAACAAAGGCACAAAGACATGAATGGGCAGGAATATGGAAAAAAGCCATGTTTCCAAAAGCAGCCTGGCAGTCAGGTGGGGGAAAAAAGATTTGGCATTTTGAGTACTGCTAAGAAGAAACAGTATCCTAAGGTGAAAAGCAAAAATCTTGCTATCCTAGAACACAACCCTAGCTACTGACCAATAAGAAACTCATCTCATTTAAAGATTCATAATACTGAAGAAAAAAAAAATCAACTCAAGAGCTATCCTATCTAATAATAGACCAACATGGCAATTAACCGTACCTCCGACAAGCTTCCCATTGGCTAATCAGGGCGATATGCAAATTAACTGCCAACCAAGATGGTGGTTAACCGCCAACAAAGACGGTGGCTAATTTGCATACTGCAGGCAGGGCGGAACAGAGCCATCCTGCCTGCCCCGCTGCCATCCGAGCCTGCTATTTGCGACCCGGGCGGCAGGTGGCCCGTATGGGAACAGACCCAGGGCTGGTGGCGGGACCGCAGCCATCGGTCACCGGCCACGCCCACAAACGGCCCTCCCGCGGAGATCCCGGCTGACAGGTGCTAAGGCACCGATCCACCACCGGCCACTCCCACAAACGGCCCTCCCGCGGCGATCCCGGGCTGGCAGGTGCTAACACACTGATCCGACAGCAGCCACACCCACAAACGTCCATCCCAAGGGGATCCGAGGCTGGTGGATGCTAATGCACCCATCTGCCACCGGCCACGCCCACAAACGGCCCTCCCGCGGGGATCCCAGGCTGACAGGTGCTAGGCACCGATCCACCACCGGCCACTCCCACAAACGGCCCTCCCGCGGCGATCCCGGGCTGGCAGGTGCTAACACACTGATCCGACAGCAGCCACACCCACAAACGTCCATCCCAAGGGGATCCGAGGCTGGTGGATGCTAATGCACCCATCTGCCACCGGCCACGCCCACAAACGGCCCTCCCGCGGAGATCCCGGCTGACAGGTGCTAAGGCACCGATCCACCACCGGCCACTCCCACAAACGGCCCTCCCGCGGCGATCCCGGGCTGGCAGGTGCTAACACACTGATCCGACAGCAGCCACACCCACAAACGTCCATCCCAAGGGGATCCGAGGCTGGTGGATGCTAATGCACCCATCTGCCACCGGCCACGCCCACAAACGGCCCTCCCGCGGAGATCCCGGCTGACAGGTGCTAAGGCACCGATCCACCACCGGCCACTCCCACAAACGGCCCTCCCGCGGCGATCCCGGGCTGGCAGGTGCTAACACACTGATCCGACAGCAGCCACACCCACAAACGTCCATCCCAAGGGGATCCGAGGCTGGTGGATGCTAATGCACCCATCTGCCACCGGCCACGCCCACAAACGGCCCTCCCGCGGAGATCCCGGCTGACAGGTGCTAAGGCACCGATCCACCACCGGCCACTCCCACAAACGGCCCTCCCGCGGCGATCCCGGGCTGGCAGGTGCTAACACACTGATCCGACAGCAGCCACACCCACAAACGTCCATCCCAAGGGGATCCGAGGCTGGTGGATGCTAATGCACCCATCTGCCACCGGCCACGCCCACAAACGGCCCTCCCGCGGGGCCCGCCCCTTAGCTGCTTGCTCATTCACTTACTCGCTCATTCATTCACTCATTTACTCACTCATTATTTAGTCACTCAGCAAACCCTCTCAGGTCCATGGCACCAGGCCAGGCACTGAAGTTGAAGAAGGATAAGATAGAGCTATGTCCTCAAGATGTTAGTAATTCTGTAGGGCGAAGCAGGCACATGAACGAGGCAGTTGTATGCACAGATGCAGTGTACTGGGTTCTGGGAGGGCTGTAACTAACGCCGACTTTGTTCTCTTGATAAAATGGGGCCTCGGGAGCCAGGCCGCCCAAGCCTGTAGGCCTGTGCCTAGGCCAGGAGTGGCCGGGGTCCCAGAACATGACAGAGGGTGCAGGTCGGGCTGAGGGGTCTGACCCCACCTCTCACCCTCACCCCCGAGTGCACAAATTTTTTTGCACCGGGCTACTAGTACAAAGATATAAAAAGGAAGAGAAAGAAAAAATTATTTTAAGCGGCAAATGAATCTGATTTAACAGAAAAATGCAGGCATGTAATAGATGAAAATGGTTAAATATTTTACCATGAATATAAAAAAGTTAAGTAAGCAACCCTCTCTATAAAATATAAGCACAAATTAAAGCTATAAACAGTTGAAAAGTAGAGATATAAATATTTGAAAAAGATATGGTAAAGCAATAAGAGGAAATAAAATATGAATTGTTAGAACTGAAAGAAAAGAGAAAGAAAAAAATTGAAATATCACAGAAATGAAGGCCAAGGTGTAAGACTATACTAATAACATAGTAATGGAAATGAGATAAAGGATTTAGAGAAGCTTGAAGAATTCAGCATAAATGTGCTGTTAAAAAGAACAAAAGAGAAAATGAAAGAAATAATAGACAAAGGCAACATATATTTAATTAAAAGGAAACAAAATACACAAAGCTAACAGTGCTGCCACACTGGAGTTGCCCTGTTAATATAACTTTAAAATAATCTAAAACTAAAATAAAATACTTAAACAGCCATAGAAAAAAAATTTAAATTCAAAGGAGCAAGAGTTGAAAATTATAGTACACTCTTGATAGCAATAATAAAAACTGGCTAACAGCAGAATAATATCCAAAAAGGTATTTGAAGAAGATAACTGTCAACCTAAAATTCCATATCCAGCAAATATATTCAAGAAAAGAGATAAAATTGTCAAGCAAACAAAAACTGAGTTAATCTGCATTAGGAGAAATTGTAAAGGAAGTGTTTAAGGCAGAAGGAAGATGATCCTACTTATAAGATCAGCAATACAAACAGTAATGAAGAAATAAAACCTGGGTAAAATTAATGAACACTGGCTGTACAAAACAAGAACAGTACTATTTTATAAGGTTTTTGAATCAAATTTCAAATAAAGGACAATAGCATGAATTGAAAGGCGAGTAGATGAGAGTTGAAAGTCTATACTAATAATATGGTAATGGTTGAAAGGGAAGAGAGAAAAGGAACTGATGAATTTTGTTAAGTATATATACTTGTCATAATCTCTAGACTAATCATAAATAAAATATACACAGAGTGCATTACTTCCAAATGAATAAAAATGAAAAAAATGAAAAAGTAAAAACAAGAGACAACAACCAAAAAGAAGAACAGATATGACAAAGAATATAAAGTAAAATGGTAGGTTTAAATGTATATACTTATCAGTAATTCAAACATGTAAACAAATGGTTAAATCAAAAAAGGGCAAATTTGCCCTAGCCAGTTTGGCTCAGTGGACCGACCATCAGCCTGCAGACCAAAGGGTCCGGATTCGATTCTGGTCAAGGGCACATACCTTGGTTGCAGGCTCCTCCTCAGCCCAGGCCCTGGTCAGAGATTGTGCAGGAGGCAACCAGTGGATGTGTTTCTCTCACATTAATGTTTCTCTCTGTCTTTCCCACTCTCCCTAAAAAAAAAAAATTAATGGAAAAATATCCTCGGGTGAGGATTAACAAAAAATAAAAATAAAAAAGAAGGCAGATTTTAAGGAATCCAACTAAATTTCCAGCAGATACTTCTTTTAAAAAAGGGTACAGAACAAAAATAAAACATAGCATAACAAAATTTGGACTTAGAACTAAGACAATGCTTAAAGGGAAACTCTTGACATCAAATCCTACATTAGAAAAGAAGGATCTCAAGTTAATGGCCTCTGCTTTCATTTTATGAAAATAGAAAAGAGCAAATTAAAACAAAAGCATGTAGAAAGAAGGAAATAAAGACAAAATAAATCAATGAAATAGAAAGAGAGAAACATATATAGAGAGGGAAAAAGACAAAACAAAACCAAGAAACCAAGAAATGTTTTCTTAAAATAAAAGTATTAGATCTCTTGCTAGACTGCTAAGAAAAAAAAGACAAAAATTACCAGTATCAAAAATACGAGATGACATAAAGGTATGAAGGGGATAACAAAATATTATGAACAACTTTATACCAATAAATTCACCAATTTAGATGAAATGAGCATATTCCTCAAGTACACAAACCACCAATGCTCACTCAAGAAGAAATACAAAATATAAATAGTCCTAGAGCTATTGATAATACTAAATTTGCAGTTAAGAACCTTGCCACAAAGGTAACTCTAACAAGATTTGAGATCTCACTTAAAAAAACCACTGCATAAACCAAGGGGTGAGAAGGGACAGATTACAGAGAGAAAAAAAGAAGAGGAGGGAAAGAGGGAGTAAGAAGGAATAAAGGAGGTAAAAGGAGAGAGAGGAAAGAAGACCAAGACCTCAAGTTGAAACTTTAGGAAATTCAGACTAGTGAGCCTGTTGGGGTGCTATTTATGAAACTTTAATCCACCCTTTTTTCACAAAAGTAAACTTTTATTTCAAAAGGAAATAAGATAAATACTGCAAAAAGAGGTTTTCTTTGATAATTTCCTGTTCCTAGGTGATTACTTTTGCCCATCATCACTGGATTCTTCCTTTTTCCCCTGGCATTGTCAGAAAGGAAGTGGCAATGATTGGTTCAGGAATCACCTTTAATGTAAAGATATTTCTAGGCAAATATAAAGCTAATTAGAGACACTTTCTTAAAATATAGACCATACTTGAAGAGTGTA
>NW_005353696.1:668350-675280 GCF_000412655.1 Myotis brandtii | reverse complement strand
TATATATATATATATATGGTAATTTTTGTTTCCCCCATTATAAGATGCTTTGGATTCTCTAGACTTTCCTATTTAGCAAGGAGGAACTTCTTGCCCTTTTCTGCTATGTTTTTAGTGGAACAGAAGCCAAAAAACTCTGCAATGTTTACTTCCTTATTTGTCCAACAAATTATCATCAGTGAAGTCAGCAGCAAACTGAACAACCCTGGAAAGAATGTTTATTAACTAAACACTGTTGCAAGCCAGTTGAGGAGTACAAAAAATTTGACTTGGCTCTAAGTCTCAAGAATAGTTACTACCAATTTAACTTGGTTCCTTCCTAGAGCAGGAAAGATAAGTCTACATAGTATATGAGTTGGACATGATTTTAAGAAATTCTCTTAAATGTGTATATAGCTAATCAGTTTTAAAATGTAACTGCTTTTAGCCTAAGAATTACAGAAAGTTGTCAGTAGTTCTTGTTGCTATTGTTGTTTACTTTACTTTAACAAAATATTACAGGGCAAGAATTTGAAATAAAACAAAAACCTCATAAAATTACTTGTGTCTTTCTTATTCTGTAAGTTTAAAAAATATATATAATTCATTCTCTGAAATGGCATACATGCATACACATATACTTTCACTAGTGGCAGTTTAATGGTTTGGGGAGGATTATCATATATATTTTATTTGTTTATATTCCAAAGTATATTCTATTTCATACATAATAATCACTTATTTGCAGGCATCATTACCAATTAAATAAGCAGTAACAATGTACAAGGCTGAGAGGCAGGTTTATTGTTGTAACTCAATGGAGCTAGAAGCACCTCAATTTAAGTTAACTTTAAATTTATAAAGAAGGCAGTACTAGTTCTGTTTCCTTCCTTTGTAAAATGCTACCAATATCTGATAAGTGAGTACCTAATAATATTAGATGACAACAGTGATAAGATTAAAATATATAAAAACATTGAGAAAGTCTATGGTTCTTTATTTCTTTCTATAAAAGATTCACCAAATTTTATTCCACAAGTTTTATATTGAGCATTAAGCAGCTTTTACTCACAATGCTTTTGACACCAAATGTATGGGGGGTTTTCTTACAGCAACCATTTCTCTAATTCTGACACCAACCAGGTATCCAACAATTCAATTTAATGCTGACATTATCTATCTGGAGTTAAGCATCAGATTCCACAAATTAAACAGCTCAGTCCCACAAGATGATCCCCACTTCAGATGCCAAGCACAAGTCCCAGAGGTCACAAATCAAGGCTTCCCACAACTCTCCTCAAAGTTCAATAACTCAGTGTGATCACATAATTCAGGAGAGTGATTTACTTATTATTATTATAAAGGATACAACTCAGGAATAGCCAAATGGAAGAAAGGCATAGGGCAAGGTATTGGGAGCAAGTGTGTGTGTATAGCTTCCATGCCCTCCCTAGGCATACCACTCTCCCAGCACTCTGATGTGATCACCAAATTGAAAGCTCTTTGAGCCAAGTTTTTTAGGGCCTTTTTTTGTTGAGGTTCCACTGGCTGTTGGTGACTAAACTCAATCTCTGACCCCTCTCCCCTCATTAGAGGTAGTGAGGGAGGTGCTACTAAAATTTCCAGCCTCTAATCACATGTTTTGGTCTCTCTGGAGATCTGAAGCTATCTAGGAACCCAGCCACCAGTCATCTCAGCAAGCAAGACACTCTTATCCCTCCACAGATTCCAAGGGTTATAGAAGCTGTGTGTGCCAGGACCTGTACAAAGACCAAATATATATATATTATTTCAGAAGCACCTATTTTGTTCTTTGTCACCATGGAAGTCATTGTGGGAAACTGTTTTAAAGGATGCCATTGTATAAAGCAGAGATTTTCAACTGGTATGCAATTTCAAAACATACAATACCTATTTTTTTTCATTGGTTTCAGAGAGAAGGGAAGAGAGAGAGCTAGAAACACCAACGATGAGAGAGAATCATTCATTGACTAGCTGCCTCCTGCATGCCCCATACTGGGGATCGAGCCCACAACCCTAGCATGTGCCTTACTGGGAATCGAACTGTGACCTCCTAGTTCATAGGTCAACGCTTAACCACTGAGCAACACCAGCCGGGCGCAATGCCTGACTATTTAGTCTAGGGCACTAACCTCTTTTCTCTTAGATTGTCAAATAAAAAAATGACAGCTGTTAACACAGCAATGGCTGTTCAATGTGAATAAATCAAAATTATATATTTTCTTTTGTCAGACCTGCAAAACATATATTTTGGTGTGCTGCAGAATTTTAGTAATTAGTTTATGTGTGCCATGGGATGAAAAAGATTGAAAACTGCTGCTATAAAACAACAACAGAGATCCTTTGTAAAATAACAAAACATATCAGACCTTAAATATTCAAATGGGTGTCATCCTATGTTACCTTGCGAGATTACATTATGTTCTAACATTCACATTTCTTTCAAAACCCAAGAATATCATCAATTATATAGCATTCACACCACACAGAAGATGTTTCTACTATAAATTTCCTCATTCATTATAACCGTCTATTAATGACATTTTTGGCTTATCCAACCATCTCTTTCCTCAAATTACACTATTATTTTTTATTAAATATATTTTATTGATTTTTTTACAGAGAGGAAGGGAGAAGGATAGAGAGTTAGAAACATCAATGAGAGAGAAACATCCATTAGCTGCCTCCTGCACACCCCCTACTGGGTATGTGCCCGCAACCAAGGTACATGCCCTTGACCGGAATCGAACCTGGGACCCTTCAGTCTGCAGGCCAACACTCCACCGAGCCAAACCGGTTAGGGCCAAATTACACTTTTAAACAATGACAATTTGCTACCAACAAAAATAATGTAAATAAATAGGCTACTAATACTGAGGATAACATTAAAAGCCTTTTCCAACATGGTTTAGTGCTAGTCAATGTTACCATTCATTTATAAGTGCATGGTTTCCCAAGAAGACAACTTAGATTTAGCTATGTGATTCAATGTGCTTCTTTCTTGTTTTTCAAGTTTCATTACATTGTAGACCTATCTTAATAAAAGAGGTTCCTAACCAAGGATCTAACAATCTTTACAGAGTAAAAAACAAACAACAACAACAACAAAAATAAAATAAAATAAAGGAAACTAATAACTCACATAAGCGTACATTCTTTTTTAAAAAGTTTCTTGAATATATTTGAAATCACACTAATAACCAACTAAGTTTAATGTCAATAACATACCATTTACAGCTTTTTCAATCAGCTCTTCACAAGCATCAAAATCACCCTTCAACACCAGTTTATCATGCAGATCTGTTAACATAGGATGTTCCAGGGCAATCTTGGTTTTCTTCTGTAGTGATTCAAAGGCTTCTGTATAATTGTGTTGTCTAAAGTGTTTTAGGCAGAGACGAATGGCTTCCTGTTCACGGTACTACTGGAACACAAGAGAAAATATGAAAAGAAGAGATTTGCTTAGTTATTACTATAGGAATAATAAGTGACAACTAACAAACCTAAAGTGAGCATTTATTATGTGCTAACCCTATTCCTTATATCATTATTTTCACTTTTAAATGGCAAGACTGATGCTTAGTCAAGTATAATAACTTGCCAAAGGTCACAAAGTATGTAACAGAAAGATATGAATGAGATAAAGATATATGATATAGCTTTCATGAAGATGAAAGATATGGATGAAACCAGACCTAATTCTAGAGCCTCAACTTTCAAGAAAAGCAGAAAAACTATTTATGAAAGCCCACTTAAGATTGCAAAAATTATAACTTCATGGCTTTTACTAATCAGATTATAATGTTGATACTGAAAGCATAGAAACCATTAAATAATATACATAAATTATATTATGTTTTTTATTCTTGGTTCTTTAGTATTAAGTTATTACTTGAGTGACAAATATTATCAAATATTTATGTATTTTAAATTCACAAACAGGTTTTATGACTCAAAATCATGAGAAAGAGACTACTTAAATTGTGTAATTTTTTCTAATCCTCGACTACTTCATCTATTTAAACAGCAATAAGTAAAAATCTCAATGAACTAGAATTCCAAAACAGGAATGTTTAATTTACTAAATCTTTGCTGAAATAGGATGAATGCCAAAAATACAAGCTCATATAAAGAATTTTTAAAGATAAACAGTAAGTTCAAGAATACGTTTTGAGATTTCCAAATTTTCTAAATAAGAATGAACAAAACTAATGACACAGAAGCAATACATGATAATCAAACAAAAATATGATTTACTTGTAAGCAATATCTTTTAATAAAACAGGGAAATAAGATGCTACCTTTTAGGAAGCTTCCCAAGAAAAAAAAATCAGTTTGCTGATTTTTTTATTAATAAAAGGTTATCAAAAATACTTCCTTAAGCACTATAGTTAACCAAGATTCTCCCTCATCAAATAAAAGAATAATTCTATACCCAAACTAATTTTACATTATTAGTTTCTTACTCTTTGCTTGTAAATAAAGATTTATCCTAACTATCCAGAACCATATTAAACAGTAATACCTTCTTATTGTGTTGACCATAGGAGTTTGAATCATATCCCTATTTAAATTTTCTATCAGGTGGCATGTTAGATACATAGTAGAAGATTTATGAAATAATAGAATTTTAATGCTTCAAAAAAGGATTGACTCTCAGAGGGTAAATTAAATTAATTTTAATTTCTAAAGGTTCAGGGTAATAAAGAGAACTTGAAAAGTGAATGTGGTTGAACAATTTTAAGTTCTCAAATATAATCTTTCCACAGTGTTGGGGAAAGAGGTGAAATTTGCAACTTCCTGAAATATCAAGAGTTCATGTAAATATATTAAAGAAAACACACATTCATTTCATAGACTAAAGGGAAAATTCAACTATCAGAAGAGCTAAATCTTTTTTACTTAAAGAAGCACCTTTCCAAAACTTACTATCTATTATGTGAATTACACTTTAAAGGTGCTTTTTTAACGTTTAAAAATATCGTCTTTACCTTGAAAGAATTTACAATATTGAGATCCAAAAATATACAGGAAAGTCAGCATCTATTTTAAATTGAATATAATCAAATGCCAAAAATAAATTAGTCAAAAATTTCTCAATTAAACTGACCAAAAAAGCTGAAATTCCATACAAAAAATACTATATTGTTTCCCAATCTCCTATGAGTAAATCAGTTTAATCACAAATAAAAATATCAGGAACTAGTGAGTAGATTGACAAGAAAGAAGCCTTCCCCCAAATTAGCCAAGAGTCAAATAAATAGACATTAAAAACAAAAATGAAGCATGGAAGATATTAAAAAAAAAGCAGAACACCTAGTTCTCAATAATTTCAACTCACATTTCTCAGCCGAATCTATATAAAATGACTTATGAATAAAATCGTTAAATATGCCCAGCCAGCGTGGCTCAGTGGTTGAGCATCGACCTATGAACCAAGAGGTCACAACTCAAATCCCAGTGGGGGTACGCAGGAGACAGTTAATCAATGATTCTCTCTCATCACTGGTGTTTCTAGCTCTCTCTCCCACTCCCTTCCTCTCTAAAATCAAAAAAATATATTTTTTTAAAAACTGTAAATTTAATTTTTCTTTTTGCTGTAAACACAAGATCATAATAATTATAGAAACTGTTTCAAATTCTTTAAAAGGAAAAGCAAAACTTCTTATAAAAGAATTCTTCATAGGAATGAAGGCATATATGATAAAAGCAATTTAGAACCAAAACTATCCCACTAAAAACTGTGTTTAAATATTTCAATCAATATAGGTTAAAAACAAAATTAATGGTCAGATTATAATAATAATATAATGGCAGATTCTGGAGCCAGAATGCTCGAGTCTATATACTGGCTTAACCACTTTATAACTATGTGATCTTAGGCAAAATACTTAGCCTCTCAGTGCTCCATTTCATCATCTATAAAATACAGATAATAACTATACTTGATCTCATAGAGTGGTAATGATTTAATAAGTAATAAAGGCTGCTTAGAAGCTGAGAATATAAATGCGTAATACAATTAGTTGATTAATCATAATAATTACCATTATTCTCAGTATTGTAAATTATTCTCAATGAAGACAAGAGAGTAACACAATTCTCTCTTTACGTGCATTAGAAACATGATATAAGGATTTTAAAATACAGTCCTACCTTGCTGTACCAGTTGAGACAAGGTTGTACTACATCGGGATCATCAATGCCACTAAGTTCAACATACCAGATGCTAAAGTTAAAGCTGGGTCCCCAGGATAAGAGTGGAACTTTGAGGAGAAAAAAAAAAGGAAGAAAGAAAAATAAAAAAATTAACATAGTTTCAATAAAACTTTAGCAAAGTAAAATCACTATTCAAGCCTATTAGGAGTCATTCAACAAATTTTCTCTCAACACTTTCTTTGTGCCTAGCATTGTACTATTAAGTGCTGGGGCTACAAGAGCAAAATGAAACATGACTACCATCATGAGGTTTCTTTAATTATAAAAATACTAGAGGCCCTCTAGTATGCATATAAGATCTTTGGTTAATCTCTTCCCGTCCTTCCCCCCTCCCTCTGAGATTCATCAGTCTGTTCCATGTTTCCATGCCTGTGGTTTCTGCTCCTATGTTGAGTGTCTGCCTCCTGGTGGTCAGTGCACATCATAGCTCCCGGTCAGCCAGTCGGTTGGCCGTTCGCTTAGGCTTTTATGTATATAGATTAGACGCCCGGTGCACAAAAATTTGTGCACTGGCAGGGGGGGGGGTAATCCCTCAGCCCCACTTGTGCCCTCTCACAGTCTGGGACCCCTCGGGAAATAACTACCTGCCCCACAGCCCCTGGTCGGGCTAAGAGCAAGGCCGATTGGGGAGTTGGGGCGCCGCCCCCTGTCAGGAGGTTGCGATGCCACCCTCAGTCACGCTCAGGGTAGGGCCGATTGGGGGGTTGGGGC
>NW_005353696.1:656255-666980 GCF_000412655.1 Myotis brandtii | reverse complement strand
TGGGATTTATTTACCTTCTATGGCTGTCACTGGAGCTGAGAGCCGGCTTTAGCTGTGAGACCTCGGCTGCTGAAAGCAGGTTTCTGGGCTTTGTTTACCTTCTGTATTTGAAACTTTGTTGCGACTCCAGCTCTGAGATCCCGGCTGACTGAAAGCAGGTTTCTGGGGTTTTGTTTAGCTTCTATATTTGCAACAATGTTTCTTAGAGAGCAGCTCAGTGGCCGGCAAGGCAGGCGGGGAACGTTGGCTTCCTTCGTCACTGAAGCAAGCAAGCCTCATGTTCACTTCAGTTGCCTGGCTGCCGGCCGCCATCTTGGCTGGCAGTTAATTTGCATATCGCCCTGATTAGCCAAAGGGAAGGGTAGTGAAGTTACAGCTAATTACCATGTTTCTCTTTTATTAGATAGGATAGACTAGAGGGCCGGTGCATTCGTGCACCCGTGGGATCCCTTGGCCTGGCCTGCGGGGATAGGGCCAAAACTGGCTCTCCGACATCCACTGAGGGGTCTCATATTGAGAAAGGGCGGTTCTCAGGTGATGCACCCTGGAATCGGGCTCCCTCGGCTCTGGTTCCGGGTGTGTCACCCAAGAACCACAGCTGCCAAGTCACTGCAGCTTGGCAGCTCTTGCATTGAGCGTCTGTCCCCTAGTGGTCAGTGTGCATCATAGCTACCAGTCGGACAGTCAAACGGTCATCTGGTCAGCCAGTCGCTTAGGCTTTTATATTTATAGATAGTAAGATAACATCAAAGTGGTGATTTACATATCCCCCAAAAAACAGGGTCAGGGCTAGATGATTTAGGCAAATTCTACCATACCCACAAGAAACAGAAAATTATGATGTAATTTAAAATATATCAGAAAGAGACTGAAAGTTCAATTACTTATCAAAGTGGCACAATCCTGAAAACAAATCTAAAAGAAATAAAATCTATGGCTAATCTCAACTATAAGGACATATTAAATAAAAAAAAATTTAAGTTGCAAAAAGTACTACCAGGTTTTCATTGTAACCATTGTAGAGTTCATTCTATGAATAAAAGAATGGTTAAATAATAGGAGCTATCTATATATATATAAAAGCCTAAGTGACTGTTACGACCGAACAACCAGTCGACCAGTCACTATGATGCACACTGACCACCAGGGGGGCAGATGTTGCACACAGGAGCTGCCCCTGGTGGTCAGTATGCTCCCACAGCCTTGGGTTCTGCTCAAGGCTATAAAGTTTCAATTATAGAAATAAATCCCAGAAAAAAAGAGAAAAAAAGGAAAAAAGGAGAAGCTGGTAGCTTGGGTCGCCAGGGGGCATGGCCAGCCTGAAAACAGCAATCAGCTCCTCACCCAGGCTGGCCAGGCACCCCAGCGGGACCCCCACCCTGATCTGGGACACCCTTCAGGGCAAACCAGCCGGCCCCCACCTGTGCACCAGGCCTCTATCCTATATAATAAAAGGGTAATATGCAAATTGACCCTAATAGCAGAAGGACTGGGAATGACTGGTCACTATGACACACACTGACCACCAGGGGGCAGACGCTCAATGCAGGAACTGCCCCCTGGTGGTCAGTACGCTTCCACAGGGGGAGCTCTGCTTAGCCACAAGCCAGGCTGACGGCTGCCAGCACAGCAGTGGTGGTGGGAGCCTCTCCTGCCTCCTCAGCAACGCTAAGGATGTCCGACTGCAGCTTAGGCCTGCTCCCCGCTGGCAAGTGGACATCCCCCGAGGGCTCCCGGGCTGCCAGAGGAATGTCTGACTGCCAGCTTAGGCCTGATCCCCCCAGGGAGCGCGCCTAAGCCAGCAGGTGGACATCCCCCAAGGGGTCCGAGACTGCTAGAGAGCACAGGCCGGGCTGAGGGACCCGCCCCCTGCCCAAGTGCACAAATTTTTGTGCACTGGGCCTCTAGTAATAATAATAAAAACATATCGTTGGGTGAGGATTAAAAAAATATATACAGTTGACTCTTTAACAATATGAAGGCTGAGGTACTGGCCCATACACAGTTAAAAATCCATGTATAACTTTTGACCCCCAAAACCCAGTTGTCCCTCAGCATCCACAGGGGAATGGTTCTAGGATGCCCTCCTAAAAGCCACGTTGGCAGATACTCAAGTCCCTTATGTAAAATGGCGTAGAATAATGTATGAGCCAGCCTTCTGCATCTGTGGATTCGCAGCCCTGGATAGAAAATCTGGTTTTTGATCTGAATTTGGGTTAAGTCCGAGGATGTGAAACACAGATATGAAGGGACAAGTCTATACAGTGTACTGAAAAAGTTCTGCATATAAGTGGACCCACACAGTTCAAACTCATGTTGTACAAGGGTCAACTGCAGTTAATGTTTAAGACTGAAGAGATATATACAGAATTAACAGAATGAAGTCCTCCCACTTCCAATTTTACCAATAATTTTTGGTGGTATTAACAACACTAATAATGCATATTAGACATACTATGTATTATATATCAGAAATCTAAATGTGAATTGGAGCTATAAGCACACATTCTCCAATGAAGCACACATGTTCTCCAATGAATAATGCCTTTGCTCCCACCTCAAATAAAAAGATAGAAACTCCTAACACACATTCCCAAGGCTAAAAGTTTGTATCCTAGGATCCAACCACCAGTTTTTTCCCATGAGATAATCAGACAGAGATATAATCAGAATCAGTGCTTCTCATCCTTTTTCATAATAGCATGAGGAGAAAATGACAATATTTTAAAGGCACAAGTGTAGGTCCTAGGTTGCAGGCTCAACTACTCCAGGAATAGGGGGCAGGGGGCCAACTTCTCAACACAATGAAACATATCTGTGGCACAACATACTTTGGTAGTATCACTTGGAAAACTCTTGTCTACTAGGTGTACTGGTTAATAATGCGGATTTTTTTCAATAGATGGAGTTACACATATGTTGATATATATATGTGATTTGATATGTATGCTATTTTGTTGTATTGACAACAAGCTTCAAAACCTCATATGTCAAATTTGCTGAAGGTATTAACATCATAGATATTTTTATACTTAAAAATGTTCAATTTCGTGTAAAAACTGGGTGGTCTACATGCTGAGAAAAGAATTATCCATTAACAAAAGAAGAGACAACCAAGAGTTAAATTTATTTAAAAAAAAACAAAAAACTTTGCTTGTTCATAAATTCTCACAGGACACAGGTTTTTATTTATAATTATTTATTATAACTGAAACTATAATTACAAAAAAAAACCCCACAATACACTGGACAGCCCAACTATTTAAAAAAGTTTTCCCTCTATAGGTAATCTTCATTAAGACCTCAGATATTCTTTTTGCACAACAGTACTATCTGACTTAATGAAATAAACAGGCTAACTTCTGATAGAATAGTAAAGAATGAGTATGAAGTATACTGCTTGTTCCAAAAGAGGAAGTTATCTTCCAAATCAAAACATGGGATTCTGGCTTTCATTATTCTTCTCTGAGGAGTCTGATTCACTTTAATCTCAACTTTACCATATTTCCAAAGGTATACAATATAGATAGAAATTAAAATATTCCAGTCCTTAACTTTTCTACCTTCTAAATAATAAATCTTAAAGAAAAATAAAATAACCCTAAAAATATTAATTTTGAGGAGGCATTATAAGTATTTTCTCAAGCTAAAACACTTGGTAAATAAATACATGCCTTAAGTAGTACTTTTCAAACAATACTCTGCAATTTATTATGTAAGGTCATGAAATTAGTTTTATGTGTTTGAGCAACATTTCACTAAGACAATGAAATACAAAAGAACAGAATAGAGAATATAATAAACTGCCGTAAGAAATTCATCAGTATTTGATTGTAAAATGTTATAGCTTTAGAACTGATAAATCTTCAATAAAACAACCAAGGCAATCAAATCACTGTATCTCATAAAATCTTCTAATAAACTTTCAAATGAGAAAATAATTAGAAATGGTTCCATTTCAAATAATTGTCAGTTATAGAGTTACAAAGTAAGGGTCAGAAAACTTTTCTTACAAAGTCTGAAACACTTGGGGCTTTGTGGGCTATGTGGTCTCTTGCAACTACTGAACTTTTACCTTGGTGGTGCAAAAGCAGACATAGACATTATGTGAACAACCTGTGTGGCAATGTTTCCATAAAAGTTTAATTTAAAAAAACCGGGGCTCACAGGATTCAGCCAGGCGTATTATGGTATTATGAATTTATTTATACTTCAGAATGCTAAAAACCTTACCTATTTTGATGAATCGACAAGGAAACATCTGTTCATCAATTTTATGCTTCAAGGTGAATGTTTCTTTGTTATAATCATTCTTTAAGCCACTGTGGAAAAAAAAAAAGATTGCCAAATCTGACTTCATAATTTAGTAACTGCACTAAAACTCAGATTAGTACCACCCCCAGATTTTAAGGTTAAAACAATGCTAAAATATATGACCAAAGAAGTGGTTGAACATGAGAATATAGGTCAAAACTTCTACATTCATATCATCTGCATTATTACGGTATTCTCTTAATTATGAGGGCTAGTGAAAAATGTTCAATATTCATTTAAAAAATGGAAATCTGTGATGACCTACATCCTTAATGTATAACTGAATATAACAAAATATTCAAGCAGTAAGAAAAAAAAAACAAAAACAATTCACCCTCATATCTTATCATTATTTATTTATTTTCTCTTTTTTTACTTATTGTCTATAGTTTTACATATGTCTCCTTTTTCCCCAATTGACCCTCCCCCCGAGCCATTCCCACCCCGGGCAAGCCCCCACTGCCCTAGTGTCTGTGTCCATAGGTTATACTAATATGCATGCACACAAGTCATTTGGTTGCTCTCTAACCTCCTATCTTATTTAAACAGGGCCAAAATTTGTCAAAGAATTCAGATATTTAATTAATGTAATGTAATTAGTATTAATGTAATCAGTACTAATGTAATATTTACTTATATAATCTATTGTGCTAATGGGACATACCATGTCACAAATATATTCTAAAACCTCATTGTTTTATTTGTCCATTCCACTGGCTATTTGATTTTTCATTATCTATGAGGTAAATTAACCCTTTCATTCCTAGAGGTCTATGTTGTTAAAACTCAAATTTACTGAGCTCTTTCCAAGTGGTAGGCACTGTGCCAGGTTCAGTCAGATACTTTTTCTCTTTTTAGTCTCCAATTTAAATTCCCAGAATATTACTTCTGGATAGGGCAACCAATATTAATGTTTTGTATAAAACCTATATATTTTTATTTTTTATTACTGACAGTATTACAGATGTCTCCCATTTTCTCCCCTTTTGCCCCCCTCCCTCCAACCCCACCCCACCGCAGGTCTTCCCCATGCTATTGTCTACGTCTATGCACTATGCATATATGCATGTATGTTCTTTGGTTAATCTCTTCCTGTCCCCTCTCACTCCCCATTCCAGCACTGAGATCTGTTATTCTGTTCCATGCATCCATACAAAGAATCTACATTTTTTATAGCAAAGATTATAGCAAAGATTTGATTAAAGTTGAAAATATTTCTAAAGTCATTACAGTCCAAAAATAAGAATAAAAAATAAGTAGAAAGCCCTAGCCGGTTTGGCTCAGTGGATAGAGTGTCAGCCTACGGACTCAAGGGTCCCAGGTTCGATTCCAGTCAAAGGCATGTACCTTGGTTGCAGGCACATCCCCAATAGGGGGTGTGCAGGAGGCAGCTGATCGATGTTTCTCTCTCATTGATGTTTCTAACTCTCTATCCCTTTCCCTTCCTCTCTGTAAAAAATCAATAAAATATATTTTAAAAATAAGTAGAAAAAGACAAAATTTTATGCTTTCTTGTTTGGTAACAATATTAACTGATTCCGTTATAATTAACCCAGTTATTAATCAATTAACAGAAAAGGAGCAAAGGGAAGTCTAAATAACACAGGAATGCCATTTGTACAGCTTTGCCAGGAAACTGCAGTTGAACACTCTCCAGGTCTGTTCCCCACAGGTCACTGGGGGAAGGGACTGGACAACAGACTCATGCCCAGTAAGATCTGGGTGACGTCGAAAGGTGCTTACCTGTCAGCCATATCTGAGAACAGACCATGGGCTAGAATAGGCATAGCCACTGCAAGCACCGGAAGATTTAATATTTAAAATCCTGAACAAAGGGAGTTCCCTCTTGCACTTCTAACTCTCGTGTTGCAGGGAGCAAGCTCCCCTGCATTAGCCCACATGGCCCACAGCCATGTGGACCCCACACACAATGGACTGATGGACTAAAATTAGCCTGGTGCTGTGCCCGATTCAACTTCACCATGGAACAGAAACTATGGACACTGGCTTTGCTTCTAGCTCTGCTGAAGCTCCACCTGCAACTTTTCCAGGACTGGTTTAAGGGAAATGGGACTTTGGAAACTGAGGGATGTAATTTCATGTAAATAAGCCTTTCTACCAAATCTCATTTTCCCATAGGAGTCTTAAAAAACTCCTTTTCTCAAGATATCATAAGAATCCCACTCCCACTAACATTGGAGGAATCCACCCATGCAATTCTCCAATAACATTAACTAGAATCTGGTGGGTTTTTATTTATTTATTTTTTTTATAAAAAAGCTAACTCAAGCCATAACACTAAAATAAGTCACTAGAAATAGAATAGTGGAAATATTCTTTCCTCCCTTGAAAGAAAAATCAAACCATGCAGATTTAGATATAAAAAGACTAAACTAAGACTGCACCTTGTTTAGAAGACAACGACTTCCACCCCATAATCATAACTCACCTGGACAATAGCTCTGTCATATTTTCTTCATTCATTCCACCAAAGACTTTAAATTTCTTCAAATTACAGACATGCGTTTTCTCATATTTTCCAAATGTGATATTCTGGACTATAGCAGGCCTTTCAAGCTTCAGAACCAAGTACTAAAAAAAGGAATGACCAAATTATATCCTCCTCTTTTTAAAAGAAAGAGACAACTTTAAAAGTTAAAATTTGGGACAGATAAGGGAAGTACGTATAAGGTCTATTCTGTCCATCCTGCACGGGTAGATTTTTATTTTAATGCTAAAGAATTGTATGCAATAGCCTTATATAGGCTACCATAACATACCACTTTTCCCCCGGAAAATACATCTGCAGATGGAGGAAAAAAGGACTAGTAGACAACTTATAATCAAGAAGTACCATTCAAGAAAAGATATAACAGACTATGAATAACCAAATAAAACAATATTAGAATGCAAAAATAACAATTACATTCTGATCGACTATAATAGCAAATTCAGTGTTCAAAATCAGTGATAAAATTTTAAACCTAGAAACAAACAGATTTACTAATCACTCCTGCAAATTTTATAAATTAAAACACCCAGACCTACTATAAATATGTCTAATGTAGCTCACATTTTTCTATTATACACAGACTAAAATGAGATTATTTTATCAGTTAATTAGGAAACACATTTTACATTATGCAGAATACTTTCAAATATCTATATATATAAAAGCCTAAGCAACCATCCAATTGGTAGCTATGATGCTCAATGACCACAAGGGGGCAGATGCTCAACACAGGAGCTGCAGAGCTGCGGTGACTTGGCAGCTGTGGTCCTCGGGTGACACACCCAGAACCAGAGAGGAGGGAGCCCGATTCCGGGGTGTGTCACTCGAGAATCGCCCTCTCTCAATCAGGGACCCCTCAGGGGATGTCAGAGAGCCTTTTTTAGCCTAAGCCCTGCAGGCCAGGCCGAGGAGCCTCTAGTAAAAATTAAAAAGGAAACTACCACTGACTGAATACATGGGGAAAAAGCTATAAAGAAAAACAACTCATCATGCTGTAGTGGCTTCATGGTTCATATCAATGGGTAATATAGGTGATAAAGGTGATCAGAATGAAGTTGGTGGTCCTACTTCATTCCATATAGAAAAATTAACTCAAAATGAATCAAATTAATCCAAATGGCTCCTCTAAGATCAAAGATCTAAATGTAAGAGCTAAAACCATAAAGTTCTAAGATGAAAATATGAGTAAATCTCCATGACTTAAAATTTGACAATGAATTCTTAGATATTGACACCAAAAGTTCAAGCAACAAAATATATAGAGACTTCATCAAAATTAAAGTTTTGTGTATCAAAGGACATTATTAAGAAATCGGGAAGACAACCTACAGAATAGAAATATTTGCAAATAATACATCTTATAAGGGTTTAATATCTAGAATATATACAGAATTCTTACAGCCCAACAACAAAAAGATAGAAAACTGAATTTAAAAATGGGCAAAGGACCTCAATAACACTTTGACCAAAGAAAATAAACAAATGGCCAATGGACAAGTTAAAAAATGTTCATTAGTCCTCAGGAAAATGCAAATCAAAACCACAATGCAATAAAACTTCACACCCACTAGGATAATCCTATATCATAAAAGCCTAATATGCTAAGTGTCTGGTTGGCCATACAGCCAATCAAAGCATAATATGCTAATGATATGCTAAGGCCATTCAACCGCTCGCTATGAAGTGCGCTGACCACCAGGGGGCAGACAGTCAACTCGTTGACCAATCGCTCTGACGTGCACTGATCACCGATGCTCCGACTGGTAGGTTAGCTTGCTGCTGGGGTCCGGCTGATCGGGACTGAGCAAGATGGACCAGACACACCCTGGAGCCCTCCCAAGCTGGCCAACTTCCGGCATCCCTCCCCAGCCCCGATCATGCCCCGGTGGGGTCTCTCGGCCTGGCCTGCACCCTCTCACAATCCGGGCTGAGGGACCCCTCCACCCTGAGTGCACGAATTTCGTGTACCTGGCCTCTATTACAAAAATAAAATAGTAAGCATCAGTGTAGTTGAAAAAAACTGTAACTCATACACTGCTGGTGGGAATGTAAAACAGTGCAGACAATGTAGAATATAGTTTGGCAGCTCCTCAAAAAAGTTAAATATATAATTAAATACTATATGGCCCAGGATTTCTACTTTTACATATATATAAAGTGAAAAAGCTATCCAAACAAACTCTTGTACATAAATGCTAAGAGCAGCACTATTCACAATGGCCAAAAAATGCAAACAACCCAAATGTCCAACAACTGATAAGTGGATGAACAAAAGGGAATGTTTCTATTATTCAGTCATAAAAAGGAATAGAGTACTGATATGTGCTACAATGTGGCTACACCTCAAAAACATGCTAAGTGAAACAAGTAAAACACAAAGGTCATATATTGTATGGTACCATTTCCATAAAATATTCAGAACAGTTACATCCATTAAGGTAGAAAGGAGATTAGTGGTTGCCAGGAGCTGGGTTAAGGGGAAAAGAAGAGTGCTTAATTGATACTAGATTTCTTTATGGGATGATGAAAATATTTTGGAACTAGATAGAAGTGATAGTTGTACAACACTGTGACTATACTAAATACTACTGAATTGTACCCTTTAAAATGATTAATTTTAGGCTGTGTGAATTTCATCTCTAAAAAATAAAAGAATGAAGCTGGTGATGACATGAAAGATAAGATCAGAGCTAATACTTTGTGAGCAGTAAGTCTCTTGTCTGTCACACTGTTCAGATTTTAACATGCATTATCTCATTTTAGTAGGAGGAGGAACAGGAGTAGTATTTTAATAACAACAATTATCCTCTTCATCCTCATTTCACAGATGAAGAAACTGCGGCTTGGAAAGGCTAAATAACTTGACTATAGTTACACAGCTAATAAATGACAGAGCTGAGATTACACATCAGCCAATCGGACTCTGGTTGACACTGTTGGTTGGCTAACCCAACCTCCATTCTCAAGCCAGTTCTCCCTAGCCACGTTCCAGCCAAGAATAAATGTATGACAAATTCTTGTTCATTTATTTTGAGTTTTAGATTCAATTCTTGATGGATATGTATTTATTGCCTTTTTATTGTTCATGTTTTTTATTTTTCCTTCTTTTTTTTTATTTGACCATGAACCATTTTTTTTATTTAATACTTATTAAGAGTACACAACTTGTGGGTGGGGGAGCTCTGAAACCTAGAGCTAAAGCTGGGAGAGGGGAAAGATGCAGACCACCGGGGCAGTGCTCATCCCTCCGGCTCTGATCCGCTGCTGCACCAGGGGTCTAATCAGGCCTGCGTCTGCCTCCTTCCTGAGTAGGCCAGAGATCCCATCGGAACAGCCTTCCTACAGCAGCTCCCCACTCCAGGTGGCCAGACGGGAGTTCCAAACCAGTGTTGTCTCCCGGGACATTGACACAGCGGCCAAGTTTATTGGTGCTGGGGCTGCCACAGTGGGTGTGGCTGGTTCAGGGGCCGGAATTGGAACAGTGTTTGGCAGTTTGATCATTGGCTATGCCAGGAACCCGTCTCTCAAGCAGCAGCTCTTCTCCTATGCCATTCTGGGCTTTGCCCTGAGGACATGGGGCTCTTCTGTTTGATGGTCGCCTTCCTCATCCTCTTCGCCATTTGAGGCTCCGTGGGGTCACCTACCCGTCCCTGCTGCTTCGATTCCAGGCCCGGTGCTGGAATGTGCCCATTAAACACCAGATTTCTCTTTGAGTCGCGCTGCTGGGGGTGGTCCGCGGGGAGGGCGCCGCTGGTAGTGGCCAAGGCTTTGGGCTCCGGACGGAGCCAGGCGCCCAGGTACACGGTCTGGGTCTCGGAAATGTGGATGCTCGCGGCGGAGCCCATGCTGGTGGCGGAGCCCATGCTGGCGGCGGCTGCTCTCCGGTCAGCAAACGGTCA
>NW_005353696.1:629426-655876 GCF_000412655.1 Myotis brandtii | reverse complement strand
CCGCGCCATCACGGGTTTGGAGGCAGCGCCAAGCCCCGCGCCGAGGGGCAGCCTCCTTTTCCTTCTTTTTAAAGACGACACTTCAACATATCATGCAATATTGGTTTGGTGGTGATGAACTCTTTAGCTTTTTCCTTGTATGGTAAGTTCTTTATCTGACCTTCAATTCTAAATGATAGCTTTGCTGGGTAGAGTAATCTTGATTGTAGGTCTTTCTTATCACTTCGAATATTTCTTGCCACTCCCTTCTGGCATGCAAAGTTTCTGTTGAGAATTCAGCTGACAACTGAATGGGCGTTCCCTTGAAGGTAACTAACTACTTTTCTCTTGCTATTTTTAAGATTCTTTGTCTTTAACCTTTGCCATTTTAATTATGTCTTGGTATGTGCCTCTTCCTCTTGTTTGGGACTCTCTGCACTTGTTAAGTGTATTTCTTTCACCAGGTAGGGGAAGTTTTCTGTCATTATTTTTTCAAATACGTTTTCAATATCTTGCTCCCTCGCCTCTCCTTCTGGAACTCCCATGATGGGAATGTGGGTACCTCTGAAGTTGTCCCAGAGGCTCCTTATACTCTCTTCACACTTTGGATTCTTTTTTCTTTTTGCTCTTCTGATTAGGTATTTTTGCTTCCTCATCTTCCAAATCGCTTGATTTGATTCTTGGTGTCCTCTACTCTACAACTGGTTCTCAGTAAATTCTTCTTCATATCAGGTAGTACTAGTATATCCTTCATTTCTGACTGGTCCTTTTTTATTTTATTGATGTTCTCACAAAGTTCCTTGAAGTCCTCACTAAGGTTCTTGAAGTTCTCGTGAAGTAACCTTATAATCATGGTTTTGAACTCTGTATCCATTAGTTGGCTTGCTTCCATTTCTTTTTGCTCTTCTGATTGGGTGTTTTTTGCTTCCTCATATTTCAAATTATTGATTTGATTCTCAGAATCCTCTACTCTACTGTTGAAACCCTGTAAATTATTCTTTACTTCAGTTAGTGTATGCTTAATTTCCGACTGGTCCTTTTTCATTGAAATTCTCACCAAGATTCTTGAAAGTCTCACAAAGTCCCTTGAAGCTCTCATTAAGATCCTTGAGCAACCTTATAACCACTGCTTTGAATGCTGTATCTAGTAGTTTGCTCCCTTCCATTTCATTTAGTTCTTTTTCTGGAGACTTCTTCTGTTCTTTATGTACTAGGTAGAGCTGCTATGGCTCCTGCAATTGATAAGAGTGGCTTTGTGCAGTAGGTGTCCTGTAGGGCCCAGTGGCTCAGCCTCCCCAGTCACCTGAGCTGGGCACTCTAGGTGCACCCCTTTGTGGGCTGTGTACACAGTCTTGTTGTAGTCGAGCTTTGATTGCTGTTGGCGTCACTGGGAGGAATGGACCATCTGTGTCTACACTGGAAGAGCTGCTGTGCAGAAGACACCCCTATGGACCAGGACTTGCTTCAGTGGGGCTTTGGTGCTCACTAAGTCTGTCCCTTGAGTGTTGCTTGTGGATATGTAAAGGTGTAATATGGTATGGTCTGAAGCTGCCCACTGGGATACCTGGCTCTGGGGCCTCTAGGGAGGTGCAAGGTCAGCCATTGCCTAGGGCAGTGGTCGGCAAACTCAGTCAACAAAGCCAAATATCAGCAGTACAACAATTGAAATTTCTTTTGAGAGCCAAATTTTTTAAACTTAAACTATATAGGTAGGTACATTGTTATTAACTTAATTAGGGTACTCCTAAGGCTTAGGAAGAGCCACACTCAAGGGGCCAAAGAGCCGCATATGGCTCATGAGCCGCAGTTTGCCGACCATGGGCCGAGGGCCATTCAGCATGAGCTACAGAGCGAGCCATCTACAGATGGCTGCTACTTGAGTTGGATTTGGAAGTACCCAGGCAAGGCCAAGTTGTCCTGGGTCTCTTATTGATAGGCCTGAGGCACACTGACACCAGCTGCTGCTTGTTTGAAAGATATTAGGAAAGCCTAAAGCCTGAGCCAAGACAGGCCACTCATATGGAAAAAAGCCACTACAAACAGCTTGGGTGGGTCTGCAAACTGGATGGGAGGGGGTCTCAGGGAATCACCAGAGTGTAGAGAACAGAGTGGGAAAAGGTGATAGAAACTCAGATATGGCTGCCAGTCAGCTCTGTGATGGGAGAGGTCTTAGCATAGGAACAATGACCCCTGAAAGCCACCCGTGAATTCTTGCTTTGATGCCAGACAATCCAGTTGCTTCCTGCATGTCCCTGGGTCTGCCCTCCCCCCAGCCATTGCCCCAGCACTGGAGCTCTGAGGAAGCAAGTCCATGTAAATTCATGCACTGGCCCTTTAAGAGAAACTGCCTGAGTCTCCAGCAGCCTCTGTGTTACTTAGCCACAATCTCTGCTGGTTTTTAAAGCCCAAAATTATGGAGACTTCTCTTCCCAGTTCTGGAACCCTGGGCTGGGGGTCTGGTGTGGGGCTGGGATCCCTTACTCCTCATGGCAGGCCTCTGCAGCCACGTTATGTCTCCCGATTAAAAAAACATCACACATGGGTATTGGACCAGCCTGTTCCAAGCCTCCGCCCCTCCTAGCAGTCTCTGAGTGCTTTCTTTTATACTTCTCTGGCTGTAGGCCTTCCATTCAGCCAGCCTTCAGAAAATTCTGAATGATAGTTGTTCTGTATTTTAACTGTAATTTTTTTAAATATGTTTTTATTGATTTTAGAGAGAGAGGAAGGGAGAAGGATAGAGAGACAAACATCATTAACCGGCTGCTTTCTGCACACCCACTACTGGGCATCAAGCCTGCAATCTGGGCATGTGCCCTGACTGGGAATTGGACCAGCTGAGCTTAGTTGTAATTTTTTAAAAATATATATTCTTATTGATTTTTTTATAGAGAGGAAGGGAGAGGGATAGAAACATCGATGAGTGAGAAACATCGATCAGCTGCCTCCTACACTGCAACCAAGGTACATGCCCTCAACCGGAATCGAACCAGGGACCTTTCAGTCCACAGCCCGACACTCTATCCACAGAGCCAAACCAGTCAGGGCAACTTAATTGTAATTTTGATGTGGTTGTGAGAGGCTGCCAGTACAGGCATTTACCTACGCTGTCATCTTGGTTCTTCATCATAAATTGATGTTGAATTTTGTCAAATGCTTTTTCTGCATCTATTGAGATGCTCGTATGATTTTTATCTTTGGTTTTGCTGATGTATCATATTAACTGTTTTGTGGATATTTAACCATTAAATGTTCTTATTATAGAAACTGAATTGGAAAATTGAGATAGCTATTCTTTAGTCATTAATCCTTTTTAACCATATAAAATAGCTGTGGTAATATGATCTTTAGTAATTCAAAGTTTCTTAAGAATACTACTGTATTTATTAATGGGAGGGAAAAGGAGGACCTATGTAAGACTTCCAACAATAAAGATTAAAAAGAAAAGAAAAAGAATACAACTGTCAGGTAGGCAAGAGAGCTTTCACATCTGTCTTTCTCATTAATGCACATGCCCTCCTCCCATCCTTTTCTCCTCCTTTCACCCTTTATTCATCATTTTAAGTCTTGGTTTAGATAGATGGCAGTTTTCCCTGACAAATGGTTAGCTGGGTACAGTGTTGTAACTACTAAAAAATTGGTGTTTATACAATCTGCTGTACACCATTCATCACTCCACATATGATACCTCTAAATCCAATTAGAGGCCCAGTGCACAATCGGGGCTGGGGAGGGATGTAGGAGGTTGGCCAGCCAGGGAGGGACTGTGGGAGGGCTCCAGGGCGTGTCCGCACGTCTCACTCAGTCCTGGACCCCAGCAGCAAGCTAATCTACCGGTCAAACCGTCTGCCCCCTGGTGGTCAGCGCCCGTCATAGTGACTAGTCAACCGGTCAACTGTCTGCCCCCTGGTGGTCAGTGCACTTCACAGTGAGCAGTTGAGCGGCCTTAGCATATTATTAGCATATTACGCTTTGATTGGTTGAAAGGCCGACAGGACGACCAGTTACTTAGCATATTAGACTTTTATTATACAGGATAAAATTTTATTGACAACCAACTAAATAGAATTTCTGTTATTAAAAGGTTAATAGCCCTGCAGTTGTGGCTCTGTGGTTGAGTGTCAACCTATGAATGAGGAGGTCACAGTTTATACATCCTAGCACCAATGCATACATGTAAGTCCTTCCTCATTCTGGGCAAAGAAAGGAGTAACTAAGAGGTGTTGAGTTTGATTTCCACCCTTCTCTAGATAACCTTACCACCATAAAGTTTCTTATCTACTTAAGGTGTATATACTAACATAATTAACATTTCTTACTGACAGAGTAAAGTACTATCAGAATCAAACAGTACACCCTAATAACAGTAATGCCTTAGATCTGTGAAATCTAATTCGTAGCCAATGGCCACCTGGGGCTATTTAATCTAAACTAATTAAAATTTAATAAAATTAAAAATTGCTTTTGTCAGTTGTACTAGCCTCATTTCACTTGCTCAATAGCCACAGATAGCTGGCACCTACCATTTATACAGCATAAATTATAGAATATTTTCATCACTGCAGAAAGTTTACTAGATAACACTATCCTAGAGGCCACTAAAACATAGAATATTATTTATCCTTATACTAACAATGCCCTAAATGTTATATTTTTGTTTTTCTATTCATTACTGAGATTTTTCTGTCTTCTCCCTCATAACACTTGGTCAGTTGTGTACCACATGCACAAAGTGCTTCCAGTTGCTGAAACCTGATGAAATAATTAAACAAACAGAACAAAAGCATATCCAAAGTAGATTCTAGAAAAAGTCCTCAAGACCTAAAATTTCATCATGATGATTTTGATTTTTCAGAATCCTCTTTTCCTCTTCCTAATTCTCAAAGCTGTTCAAGTTAAGCTAAATTAACTGTTAGTTAGAGTATCGCCACTCTTCATTATTTATGGATTCCATATTTGTGAATTCACCTACTCACTAAAATTTATTTTTATCACCCAACTCAATACCAACAGCACTTTCATAGTCATTCTGGATACACACAGAAGAGCAAAAAATTTCAGTCTCCTGATGCATGTTCTCCCAAATGAGGTCAAACAAGGGACACTGTACCTTCTTATTTTAGGTTTCATAATAAGTGTCCTTTTCATGATTTATGCAATGCCATATTTTTTATATTTTTGTGCTTTCTGTTAGTGATTTCCCTATCTAAATTGGTCCCCAAGAATAGTGCTGACATGCTATGTAGTGTTTCTAAAAACAAGAAGACTGGGATGGGCCTTACAGAGAAAATGTGTTAAATAAGCTTCATTCAGGCATGAGTATAATGCTGTTGGCTATAAGTTCAATGCTAATGAATAAATAGTATGTATAAAATAAAGTGTCTTTAAACAGAAACACACATAAAGTAAGGTTATGTATTGAGTGGCTGATGAAAATGTGACCAGAAGCTCACAGGAGCTAACTCTGTGAGTTACTATGAAAAATCCACCAGACTGGCAAAATCTAAAACTCAGCCATAGAAAGATGGGGAGAATACAATGCATAGGTACTTTTATACACTGCCAGTGAGAATATAAATTATATAGCCATTTTGTAAAACAGTTTTACATTGCCTAATAAAAGTTGAACATAGTCCCTGGCCAGGTAGCTCAGTTGGTTTGGACATTGTCCTGATACAGCAAGGTTGCAGATTTGATCCCAGTCAGGGCACAGACAAGAAGCAAACAATGAATGCATAAAAGTGAAACAACAAATCAATGTCTGTCTGTCTCTCTCTCTCTCTCTCTCTGTTAAATCAATTTAAAAAAAAAAAATGTTGTACAGCCCTGACTGGGTTTGCTCAGTGGATAGAGCATCTGCCCGCAGACTGAAAGGTCCCGGGTTCGATTCCAGTCAGGGGCACATGCCCGGGTTGCGTGCTCGATCCCCAGTAGGGGGTGTGCAGGAGGCAGCCGATCAGTGATTCTCTCTCATCATTGGTGTTTCTATCTATCTCTCTCTCTTCCTCTCCCTTCCTCTCTGAAATCAATAAAAATATATTTTTAAAAAGTTGTACATACATATACCCTATGATCCAGCAATTCTACTTCAAAGAAACTCTTCAAAGCTTAAATCATAGGATATTTATAAACATATACATATATATAATAGTACCTTACGAAAGTGTTTAACAAAATATGAAATAATAGTTATTGGAATGGAATTAGAAGATGGATAATAGATGGGGCTCATAGGAGGCTTCAAATGGCTGTGGTCAATTTTCATTTCTAAAGACGGTTGATGAGTAAATGGGTATGTGTTTTATTATTTTTTATATTGTACTAGAGGCCCGCTGCACGAAGAGATTCGTGCAATAGGCTTTCCCTTCCCCTGGCTGCCGGCACCAGTTTTCCTCTGGCACCCGGGACCCAGGCCCTGCTCCAGCCGGAGCCTTCAGTCTTTGCTACTCTGGTCAAAGCCTTCAGTCTTCACTCCCCTACTTCGTGCCTGCATATGCAAACTAATCACCATCTTTGTTGGGTTAATTTGCATACTCTACTGATTGGCTGGTGAGTGTAGCAGAGGGATGGTCAATTTACATGTTTGTCTATTATTAGGTAAGATATAAAAGCTGTGTCTATTCTTTGGACACAAAAGAATGGTGTTTAAATGTTTCTTTGCAATGAAACATTTAAACACCAGGTGATTCAAAAGGTATGCAAATAGTAAAAAAAAAAAAAAAACATAAAAGAAAAAATAAGTACAGAGATTAGTTTCCAAGAATTACAGTAGAATAAAAAAAGAGTAAGTTTTATTTATTCATGTTTTTCCTATGAGAACATTAATTCTTCCTCAAAGATATGGACATAATGTGTTAACAATGAAAGTGTATAACAAAAAGAATACTTACCTTTAAATCCAGATGTCTGGACACCACTTATCAAGGAAAAAATTTAGCTCATAGTCCTGATGTCATCTAAATATGCTACTTCAGTAAAATAACAAACTATATTAAGTGTATTTTCCCCTAAAGGTAGTCATTGAGTCACTGAGTCAAAGTTCATCTTACTAACATTTCCTTAAACATACACAGAATGACTTGAGTTTCATTGCAGAAGTCCCAACCTCTGCTCAGATCAGTACTCCAATCAGTTTTACTGCTCAGAACAGTAACAGCACCTTAACCAGTTCTTTTTATTTATTTTTATTATACACACACACACACACACACACACACACACACACACAAATTATTGATTTCAGAAAGGAAGGGAAAGGGAAAGAGAGAGATAAAAACATCAATAATGAGAGGGAATCATTGATCAGCTGCCTCCTGCCTACTGGGGATCGAGCCTACAACCCGGGCATGTGCCCTGACAGGCAATGAACTGTGACCTCCTGGTTCATAGGTCGATGCTCAACAACTGAGCCACATGGCAGGGCTTAACCAGTTCTTTTTAGTTAATATTTCCCTCAAAAGGATCAAGAAACTTAGTTTTATATCATTAGTAATCCAGAAAAAATATAAATTAGATTTTAAATGTTTCAGTAGACCGAAGTAAAAAGATTATGTTTCATCAAATTCCACACTGCATTTACCTATGAAATAAAAATCTTTCCAAAATTTAAACAAGCAAAAAAAGAGGAAATAAAAATTTACCTCATAAGTCCAAATATTGAATAAACTATTAATGAAATCCATATAAATATCAATCAATTACCTATTTAAATTTTTATTTCTAAATGGTATCTGAAGCTACACATAATCTTACCTGGGGAGGATAGTTGCTCTCTGAAGACCACCTTGAAGATTGGTCATTTGGTTTATCCACTAAAATATTCCTGAAATAAAGAAAATTATAGAAATTAATTAAAAGAATAAGTGAACATAAATATGCAAAGAGATGAATAATCTACTAGATCAGTGATGGCGAACCTATGACACGTGTGTCAGAGGTGACACGCGAACTCTTTTTTGGTTGATTTTTCTTTGTAAAATGGCATTTAAATATATAAAATAAATATCAAAACTATAAATCTTTGTTTTACTATGGTTGCAAATATCAAAAAATTTCTATATGTGACACGGCACCAGAGTTAAGTTAGGGTTTTTCAAAATGCTGACACGCCGAGCTCAAAAGGTTCACCATCACTGTACTAGATGCTAAAATTATTAGAAAGTTATATAATGTCTGGAACTTGAAAAAGAGGAGAAAATAAAATAAAAACAGAAAACATCTAGTATATATAATATTCTAAAATATGATAAAGATAGCATTTCAAAATATTGAGAAAACCAAGAAAAACATAGTTCTATTTCATACCAAGTGACAATTAATGTATTTAATGTGCAGATGTATTTAGGAATTTAAGGTAAAAACAAAGCAGTAAAATACCTAATAATAAATAAAATACCACATACATATTATATTAGATACAATTATATTGTATTATTACATATTATATAATTGTAATCAATCTATGGATCAAGGAAGTCTTTTAGCCCATCATCAAAAGCAGAACTGTAGGTGAAAAAAAAAATTGATATAAATAACTTTGGAAAATGGTGCCTTCACTGGAAACTGTAAACTAAAGATAAATGGAACCATACAGAAAAACTGTACTTTATTTGGTAAACTTGTCTTTCACAGGAACATGGGTTAATTCTGAAACACTTTATATGTATATTCAGGTTGAACAAATAAATAAACAGGTCGTAGATGATGGGAGCTAAGCTTCTCACATTGGAGTGGTAAGTGACAGAAAAACAAGGGTGGGAGGTTAGAAATAACCAGTGGTATTGGATTAGAATCAAAGATATCAGTGTGAACTCATGTTTAGTTTAATATAAATAGGTTCACAAGTAATAATAGATATGTGTGTGTACACACACTAATCCTACTTCTGTTCACTAAGAGGGGCTAGAAGCAGTGACACTTCAATGGCAATGAGCACACCCAGCACCCCTATCTTGGTTTCTACATACCACAGTCCAATAAAATAAATAGGGATTGTTGGGGAAGTGGTTGATTCTACGGTCAGGACAGGGAATTCAGAAGATTAAAGCCGAGAACATCATGTAATATTACCAACAACAAAAAAACAACAACAAGAAAATAATTGGGGCATGCAAAAGGCGCAGAGAAATCAACATGAAAGAAGGATAAATGGTCAAAGCTGAAATAACATAAATAACAAAATAAATAATGTAGTATTAAATTATAATCGAAAGCGTAAAATAAATATCCATGGGTCCATACTGATAGTCCCCAGTCTAATGATCAGAAAAGCAACCTCAAATTAAAGAAATTTCCACAAAATACATGACCAGTAGTCTTAAAAACTCTAAATATAATGAAAAGCAAGGAAGACTGAAAAACTGTCACAGACCAGAGAAAAATAAGGAAACATGAAAACTAAAAGTAGTTGACTCTTGATTGTGTCTACTGAGATGAGGATGTTTTTCAATAAGTGTAATACTGTAACAGTATTTTTCTTTTTCTTATGATTTTCTTAACATATTTTCTCTAACTTAGTTTATTGAAAGAACACATTACATAAAACAAAGAATATATAAAATATGTATTAATCAACTGTTTATGTTCTTGGTAACTTGGGGGGGGGGGATCAAAAGTTACATGCAGATTTTTTACAATGAGGGGTCAACACCCCTAACCAGCATGCTGTTCAAGGGTCAATGGTATCTTGGATGGGATCCTAAATCAGAAAGTGGACATTAGTGGGAAACTAGTGAAATGCAAATAAAATGTGGATTTTAGGTAATAGTAATGCATCAATCAATGTTGGTACCTTAGTTGTGACAAATGTACCATCTATATATATAAAAGCCTAAGCCACTGGCTGACCATACAACCATCCAACCGGTGGATGATACACATTGACCACCAGCGGGCAGATGCTCAACGCAGGAGCGGAAACCACAGGCATAGAAACATGGAACAGACTGATGAATCTCAGAGGAAAGGGGGGGAGGGCGGGAAGAGATTAACAAAAGATCGTATATGCATACTAGAGGCCCGTTGCACGGATTCATGCACCTGTGGGGTCCCTCGGCCTGGCCTACGTCCTCTCACAATCCGGGATCCCTTGGGGATGTCAGAGAGCCAGTTTCGGCCCAATACTCGCAGGCCAGGCCAAGGGACCCCGCACTGGGCCTCTAGTCCTATATAATAAAAGGCTAATATGCAAATCAACAAATGGCGGAACAACCGGTCGCTATGATGTGCACTGACCACCAGGGGGCAGATGCTTAAAACAGGAGCTGCCCCCTGGTGGTCAGTGTGAAGCGCCGCTCAGCCAGAAGCCCTGAGCCAGGCTCACAACTGGCAAGCAGTGGCGGTGGCGGAAGCCTCTCCCACCTCCGCGGCAGCGCTAAGGATGTCTGACTGCCGGCTTAGGCCCGCTCCCCACGGAGAGCGGGCCTAAACCATCAGTCGAACATCCCCCAAGGGCTCCCAGACTGCGACAGGGCTCAGGTCAGGCTGAGGGACCCCCCCACAAGTGCACATATTTCGTGCACCAGGCCTCTAGTCCTAATATATAAAAAGCCAGGGGCTGTCACAACCGAAACAACTGGACAGACGACTGAACATCAGGCTGCGTGGGGCGACCAGGCCAGCAGGGGGGCAGTTGGGGGCAACCAGGCTGGCAGGGGGGGCATAAACCGGCAGTCAGACATCCTCTGAGGGGGTCCCAGATTGGAGAGGGTGCAGGCTGGGCTGAGTGGACCGCCCCCATGCACGAATTTTGGGCACCGGGCCTCTAGTAGTAATATAAGATTTTAGCAAAGGGACAAACTAGGTGAGTGGCACATGGGAATTCTGTACTGCCTTTGCTAGTCTTCTGTACTAGTATAGTAAGTCCTCCGTTAACACTGTCAATAGGTTCCGTGACTTCAAGTGAAATAATATATAATGAACCCAATTTTACCATAAGTTTAACTGATATAACAAAAGTTTCCTCAGCATTTCATCAATCTAATAAGGAAACAAGGTTATTTGTGGACCTGCTATAAATGTAAATTCATTCTCAAATAAAAAGTATACTTTCAAAAAGCTAGATCTCTACCTGGCATACAGAGGGTACTTAATAAATATCAAATAGATGAGTGAATAAAAATCTTTAAAGGCAGAACTATACAGAAAATTACTTTTACATACACATCTCACAAAGGTAAAAATAAATACATAAAATGACCTCAAACAAAATTAAAAGGCAACCAACCAACTAGAAAAATAAAAGCAATGTAAAACACGAAAAGCTAACTTAAAAATTCAGAATCTATATTATAAAAGGCCAGTGGTCATAATGCCATAACGACCAAACAATCGGTCACCAGGAGGTGCATGGAGCACCTCTTAGGCCAGTGATGGCGAACCTATGACACGCGTGTCAGAGGTGACACGCGAACTCATTTTTTTGGTTGATTTTTCTTTGTTAAATGGCATTTAAATGTATAAAATAAATATCAAAAATATAAATCTTTGTTTTACTATGGTTGCAAATATCAAAAAATTTCTATATGTGACACGGCACCAGAGTTAAGTTAGGGTTTTTCAAAATGCTGACACGCCGAGCTCAAAAGGTTCGCCATCACTGGATTAGACCCTTCCCCCACCCCCTGGGGCACCAGCAGTGTCGGCGGAGCATCGCGGGGTACCGCCAGCATCCGTGGAGCATGCAAGGCATCACAGGGCTGCGGAAATGGCTCTGATGGCAGGCGAGGCCTAGGGGACCCTACACAGGCATGAATTAATCATGCACTGGGCCTCTAGTCAATAATAACCAAAAATTGGAGATTAAAACAAAGACAGATTATCCCTATAATACTGTGCTCACACCCCAAAAAAAAAGAAAAATAAAATAAAAAAGCATGCTTTAATTATAATCTCAGTTGTTGGCTAGAGCCAGTAAATAGTATTTCATATTTTGCTAGTAGGAATGCAAATTGACACAACTTTTTAGGAGAGAACTTTAATATAATACATATCAAAAACATTTTAAATGTACATATACTTTAAATAAAAATAATGATGCCAACCATGATGATACTAGCATCTAACATTTGTGAGCTTTTACTATATACCAGACACTGTTCTAAGTATTTTCCATACATAAGCTATTAAGAAACTGAGACAGATAAATTAATTTGCCTAAATATACACACCTACAAAGTAAGGATTGGAACCCAAGGCAATCTGATTCCAAAGTCAATGCTCTTAATCACCACACTATACAGCCTCAGTATTATTCCACTTCTTGGAACTTAACCTAAAAAATAATCTAGGAGATGTAAATCACCCACCTTCATCACAGCACAATTTATAACAGCCAAACTATAAACAACCTAGTTGTCTAACAATAAGGAATTCATTAAATAAATTATGACATACCTATGTTACAGAATACCATGTAATCATGATGTATTCTACAGCCTGACTTTAGTATAGTTGCAAATGTTCACTACATACTAAGTGAAGGGAAAAAGTAGTTTACAGTACATACATGATTAATCAAGTGTTGTATGTAATAATAACATTCATGGAGAAAAGACAAAGAACATATACAATAGCTCTCAATGGTGAGATTAGAACAAGCTTTTTGCCTTCTTTGTGCTTTTGTAGGGTGCCCTCTGCATCCCCACCTGTCACTGGTGGAAAAGGAGTTCTTGGGTGCCGCAGGGAAAAGAATTTCCTGAGGCCCTCACAAGAGGATGAGGTATGGTGGAATGCTTTATTGATTAGGTAAAATTAAGGGGGTTCCCTTCCAAGGTCCCATCTCCCTCTGTCTTGCCATGGAAAAAGTTGAATTTTGTCTTCAGAAGGGCTAAGATTAAAGCCACTGACCAGAGTCTCTGCTCTATATTAAAGCACAGTCCAGTCCAGCATCTGGCTAGCTTAGTTTGTTTCCATCTGCAGTCCATTTGTGTAGAGAATCTGCATGGCCATGGGTTCCCATCTGCAGTCCCTTTTTGTACAGGGTCTGCTTAAAGCCACACGGCGATGCCCAGCCAGTGTGGCTCAGTGGTTGAGTGTCAACCCATGAACCAGGTCATGGTTCAATTCCCAGTCTGGGCACAATCCCAGGTTTCAGGCTGGATCCTGAGTGGGGGGTGGACAAGAGGCAGCAACAAATGATTCTCTCTCATCATTGATGTTTCTATCTCTCCCTCTTCTTTCCTCTCTGAAATAAATAAAAATAAAAAAGATAATCAGGAATAAACTTAACCAAGGAGGTAAAATACTTGCACTCAGAAAACTACAGGACATTGAAAAAAGAAACAGAGGAAGATATAAACAAGTGAAGAATATACCATGTTCATGGATTAGTAGAATTAACATGGTTAAAATATCCATACTACCCAAAACAATCTATAGATTCAATGCAATCCCCATTAAAATACCAACAGCATATTTCACAATATGAACAAACACTTCAAAAAATTATATGGAACCAAAAAGACCCTGAATAACCACAGCAATCTTCAGAAAGAAGAATAAAGTTGGACGGAATCCCATTACCAGATATCAAGTTATATTACAAAGCCACTGTAATCAAAACAGCCTGGTACTGGCACAAGACATATAGATCAATGGAACAGAACAGAGACTCCAGAAGTAGACCCAAGCTATTATGCTCAATTGATATTTGACAAAGGAGGCAAGAGCATACAATGGAGTCAAGACAGTCTCGTCAATAAATGGTGTTGGGGAAAATTGTAAGTAAACAAAGGGCAGAATATAGGCAACAACTTTCAAGAAATAATCCTGTCAACAATCACATGAGCTTAAAAGCAGATTCTTCCCCACTCAAGACTCCAGATAAAACTCCATCCCTTACCAACACCTTGACTACAGCCCTGTAACAGATCTGAAGCAGAGGATACACCTAAACTATGCCCAAAATCTTGACCGTCATAAACTGTGCAATAATAAATGTGTATTGTTCAAAACTGCTAAGTTTGTGATAATTTGTTATAGAGCGATCAAAAACTAGCACAATGTCCTCTTCTTGATGCATATGGAAACATTTAAGAATGAAATAATCTTATATTCTTTTTATATTCATCTTAAACCATACCAGGAGAAAGAAAAGGAGGTGGGTGCAAATAGATTGTTTTATAAAAAGTCAGGCAAAATGCTGATAGTTGTTGAAGGTGGGATTATTAGTATTCATTTTTCTCTACTGGTGAGTATGCTTGGAAAATGTTCATTACAAGTTTCTGAATGAATGAATGAGTGAAGTAATGATGACAGCAAACACACAAGCTCTTGGAAGTTTAGCTGTGTAGGGAAACAGATAAATGGGACATGTAAGATTAAGGCACAGTTTTTTAAAGATTAATGAAAGTTGGTCCAATGGGCATTGAATGGGGGCAGAAGTAGAAAACGAGTGGTGGATAATGTAGGAAAAGAAGAGATAACTGAATGAACAAAATCGGAATAAGATCCAAAGTATAAGTGAAAGAACTAATCTAAAATGATCTCTCCCATTTTAACAGACAAAAAGATGGAGAAAATTAAGCACAGGTAAATTTCATAATGCTTAAGTGTATCCTGGACACACAATGATATCATTTTCATTGACAAAAAAGTTTATATTAATAAAATCTAAATTTTTTTCACACTGATAATATACTCTAGTCATGTACAGAATATGGATGAATTTACAGTATTAAGATGTGGACTCTAAACTCTGCTTCAATGCTTCCTTAATAAATGACCTTGGTTACACTCCTACTGGCCTAAGTTTCTGCATTTCAAAATTAATACCTACATTACACTCCGAAGAGTCATTGTTGAAAATTGCAGGATGTCAATGGCCTAACAAATAGTAGGCATCTGCTTATCAACACCCAGAGCAAAACTCAAGTCACCTTATTACCAAGCACTTGAAAATGTTTGAGCCTGTAGCAATTATCTCTAAGGATTCAAAGCACTCTGGGATCACATACTTCGATCACATACACATTCCATACAAGTAAAATGCAGCAACCACTGGGGAAAAGAGAATGGCAACAAAATAAACAAACATCCCCATACAGAATGGTAAAATAGGAAACTCACACTAGCACAAAATCAGAAAACTAGCTAATGTGGTTTGGGGGTCTCCAAACAACAGAAAAATCTGCTAAGACAGCCATATAAAAAATATTCCTAAGAAAGTTTGAATCATAATATTTTCTGAAATTAAACAACTGGCCCTTCAGAATATATTTCAAAAGTTAAAATTGTCCTTTTCTATCTAAAGCAAAGACCATTAAAATTGGGCATGATATGGAAGAGATTTACTGCTTAATATGCACATCTCCAAACCTCAGACAAAATAACAATATATCTACAAAGAAATTAGAAATTTAAGATATCAAACTCTTTCCAAGCACCCTCAAAAGCTGCATTTACATGTAATTAATTACATGAAAATAATCATAATCACCTTCTTACTAAAATCAAGTTCTGAAAATATCTTTGTTGGGCAAATTAGCTTAATTTGAGTTACTAAATGTTTAATGGGGAAGGTACATTTATTTAAAAAACTATTCTGTAATATCAACATCTTGCTATTATCCTGTGCCAAAAAGGCCTTAATCTAATCCTCTCATTTTGTATGAAAATAAATAAAAGGCCAGAGAAACTAAATCAGGGGTCCTCAAACTTTTTAAACAGGGGGCCAGTTCACTGTCCCTCAGACCGTTGGAGGGCCGGACTATAGTTTTAAAAAAAACTATGAACAAATTCCTATGCACACTGCACATATCTTATTTTGAAGTAAAAAAACAAAACGGGAACAAATACAATATTTGTATTTGCATGTGGCCTGCGGGCCGTAGTTTGAGGACCCCTGAACTAAATGATTGATCCAAAATTACCAATCAATTGGAGGCAGAACTGGAATTAGAGCCCAAGTCTCCTGTCCTTGTTCAGTGTTCTCTCTATGCTACACTGTTTAGATTTTTTCATGTTTTCCTTTGTACCAGATCTAACTCCTCCCCCCAGCTTAATGCAATAATTCAAATTGTACTAATGGTGAGAGATTAAACCAATATTAACTAATCCAAATGCATTCATTTTGTGAGACGTCTCCCCCTACCCTCTTAATCAAGCATGTCAAACTCTCGGCCCATGGGCCACATGCGGCCCACAATGAACATTTTTGGGGCCCAGCCAATATAACAGTATGTAAGAAACGTTTTAATAAAAATTTTGTAATTTTTACAATGTCCTATTATACATAATTATTAATAACGAACTACAACGTTCGCTAATGACTGATTACTATAATCATGTTGCATTCATTTCCCTTACAGGCACACCTTATCTCTCCACTAATACTAGCAGCGAGTATTTTAGCAGCCGATTACCACATCATTATTCTTGTACTGACTTGTTTGATGTGCGCAACAGGAAATATTTCGCTTTCAGAGAACAAGAAAAATAGGTTTATTTGCATTACGCTTATTAATTTGTGCAGTTGTTCAATGTCTGGTAAGTTAATGTTCAAGAAAAAAATATTAATTTTTATTAAAATGTTCTATTATTTTATGTTAACAATGACTCATTTATTTCAGCCCTTTGTATTCAGCATGTCTCTATCGAAATAAACCTGTTTCTATGAAAATTGAAGTTTTTGTTTTTTTGCAGCCCACATAAACTTAAACCTTGTTTATCTGGTCCGTGTTAGCCTTTTGAGTTTGACATGCTTGCTCTTAATAGATATCTTTCACCTCTTAAGTCCTATGGCACAGCATTTTAAAAACTCTGTTCCTCAGAAATACTACAAAGGATCTATAAGCATTTGAAAAATACATTGAACTATTCTTAAACCTATTTTAAAAATTCACTGCAAACACTCCCACTGTTCTGATTTGGTAATAATCAGGGCAGGCTAAGGGTTTGCTATATTAAGACTATGCACGTGTTGTCCCCAGACCTAGTTCTTTCCCTAGGTCTGATTTCATAAATGATGGTGATAAACTAAGAAAAAAAAATTTCAAAAGTACTTTAGACCAAATATTATCACAATGGATATCACTCTCTATTAAAAAAAAAAAAACTTGTTTACTTTGCTTTTATGCTAACTTTGGAATAAAATTTCTCCTGAAATCTCTGTATCAATATAAACTTTTCAAAGTGTGTCACTGATTTATATGACTTTAATTGTATGCCAGTCTTTTAAAAATTCAGTTCTACATATGTCTGTTCATGTAAAATTCACATTTCACAACTATAACATAATTACTGGTTGGATAAGGCTCAGGACTGTTTAGTTTTAATGCTCTCCTCAAAGCTTAATAAGATATGTCACATGTTAAGTCACATTATAGATCACTGTAGCCCAGAATATAAATTTGAAGTGTTTTTCTGACTTTTTAAATTATTATATGGAATGTAAGCAGTTTGACGATAAAACTTTGAAAATAAGTTTATTACAGATGATAATCAATTCTCCTTATTCAACTTTCAGACAACATATATGTATATTACATGTTTAAAGCTCTCAGCCTTTCCTTTATCAAATTCAGAATGTTCATCAGTTGATAAACTAATAGTTTAAAATACTGTGCCAGTTAAGATCCTACATGCCAACATGCCAGTCAACATTTGTTTCCAAAGCACTCCCAGTGTCCATTTTTATAATTTTAAAAATATTTTATTGCAGTTCTATTATTTTATAAGAATGAATGGGAAATGAAAATTTAAAAGCCTACTGGTAATATTAATTCAACTAAAACAATACTGAGCATCATCAAGTGATCCAAAAATAAAACTTCAGACACTAAATAGACTTAGCCAGCTTGAATATAAATGAAACACTGAGAAAGTTTAAAAGATCACATCAAAAGCTACAGTATAGGTATGCCAATTATGGACCTATTCACTCTCACCTCCAAATTCACCCTTTTTGCCTACTCTTTGAAAATGAATTTGGGCCCTTTAAGTAATTTTCCTTTGCCAGCTGGCAAAAGTTAAGCTTTGTCAGCAGAGGGGGCAGGAGAGTCACCTCAAGAAATAAGAGTGATTTTGCTCCCTTGTTCGGGTACGCTTACCCAGAATACTCCTGCACTACAGATGTTTCTTCAGCATTCTGCTCCTGCAGCATATGTGGCTTCCTCAAAGTGTTCATGTGAGCAGCTTTTCTAGCACCAGGCTCCTACATCAGAATGTATACTTCTTGAGGGTATGTCTCTTGACATTTAGCAGGCCTTTTCAAACTAATGACTTCAATCTTTCTTCAACTCAGAAAAATTTTCCTCTATTTTAAAAATTTCAACCTTCTCCTTTTATTTTTATTTTTTTCTGGTATCTTTCTAGACCTACTATCAGGTATAAAGTGCAGGGCTGCTATATACTGTTGCACAGGTTGCACTTTTTTGACAAGAAGAACCCACTAAGGAGTAAAAGCTGAAATCCAGCCTGTGTCCCACTTAACCTAGACCTATATCCTGGTCAAAAAGTATCATCTGTTCATTAAACCAATAAAAATACAAAAGTGGACCTTCTGGATCAAGGCTAGCTACCATGTCTAAACTTTTCACTAATATTTTTCTTATCTTTTTCTTTTTGTTGTAGATTTCAGATCTTTTTCTATGTGTATGTATGTATGTAACTATAGATGTATATGTCCATAACTATAGAACTATTATTATTTTTGTGACAGCTAATTCACTAATTTGTTAATTTAATAAACATTATGCTGGACTACAATGATATGAGGGGAGGGGGAAAATTTCCATAGTTCCTATGAAGCCTGTGGTCTAGTTGGAGGGATAGCTATTAATCAAGTAATCACACAAATAAATGCATAATTAAAATTGTATAAAGTGACATAGGAGAAAGGTATACATTTGTAATGAAAGCATTTAACTGTTGGAGCAGAGGAAGGGATACCAGACACATTGGGGGGACAGGGTAAAACAGGGTTTCCTGAGAAAGCAACATTTTAGCAACAGCTAAAGAATAAGTAGGAATTAGGTTTTATAGCTCTTCTCCTCAAACTACTTAAATCAGAAGGGAAAGGAAAAAGGGGACAATGAAAGGAAGGGAAAGGGTACATATCTAAGGATGCTGAAAATAATTTACTGTTGCTATTTATATAAAACAACATGCCTTAACAACAAATACATAAATGACGATTATAATAAATATCAGTCATACTAAAGGAATGTAAGGAAAGTTAAATAGTATTAAATACTGACAATACTTACAAACCAACAACTTTACATTAGACCCAAGTATCTTCCTTCTAAACATTGTCTCACATAAATATAATATTCCCATAAAAATTCTAGTAAAAAGGTAGACAATATAAAAATTACATTAACAGGAAAGGAAAATATATATTTCTGGTAAAGATTAAATTCTCAATTTCTGGACATCATAAACAAGTAAGTCTCAAGAGATTTACAAATCAACATAACCAAGAATAAAAATCTCATTTTAACTCCTAGTCAATAAGTACTTAAAACAATTTTAAACAAATAATGCTATGTTTATTCCATAATTTTTCCCATCAGATATTAGTAATAAGCACTTAAAAGTGTCAAAAGGAAAAATGAAGAAAAACACTGAGCAAAAAAATATGGGGCTCAAGTGTCAGGTTATTACATTAATATTATTATGAGGAATTCATAACCTACAAGGTATGAGTCTATTCCATAAGAACTAAACACAGTTTTCTGCTTCTGGAATAGCCTGTGGCAGAAAAACATTCCCTTTTAGAACTAGAAAGGCTGTATAACACATAGGAGGAAAAAAGCTCTTAAGGTATCAGAGACCTTCTGAGGAACTAAGACTGGAATGCCAAAAAAAAACCTATTGAAATGAGTCCCACCTTCTATAGGTATAGCTTTCCCTCTCTCAGTTCATTCCATCTATTTCTTTAATGGCACAGGGAAAGGGACTGAGAAACCAGGAAAGGACAGCCACTAAAGGGCAGAAAAGTCAGCCGAGCTTTCAATAATTTCACAGGGCCAAAGGAACAAAACTTGGTAGTTGGATCTTGCCATAACACCCAGGATTCCATAATGAAGGGAGACACAGAAGAACAAAACCAACACTATGTACTGATTTTCCCCTTGAGGCATTTGTTGATTCTTACTAGTAAACTATAGAGTAAGAAGCTAAAAAAAGACAGCAGAAAGCAACTGAAAAGCAAGGAAAAGCTTTTAGGACTCTCATGCTGCTGGAGAGACAAAAGCAGGAGAGGACCAATAAAAATCCAGTCTCTCAGCTAGGATCCCTGCAGGGTTACCAAAGTTGGGCAAATTAGAGGTTTACAAAACCTAAAACCCAACTTTAAGTCAGCTTAGTTCTTGACTGTTGAGGTGATCTGCTTCTATTCTACCTGCCTACCAGAAGATGGGTGAATCCTCTCTAGAAAAATATATTAGGTTTGCAACTGTAATTGCGTTTAAATCTGCATATAATGTCTGGCATTCGATCAAAAGTTATCAATAATAATAAAAATTATAATAACTACTAGACCAACCAAGATACTTAAACAGAAGGGAAAAGATGAGAGAAATAGACCTGAGTGATCCAGATATTGAAGTTTACAGACACAGGTTTAAAGTAGTTTGACTGATATGTTCAAGAAAATATATGACAATATGAAGATTTTCACCAGAGAATTAGAATCTATTGTGAAGAGAGAAGGGGTAGAAGAGGGAATACCAACTGAAAATTCTAGCCAAAAACAAACAAACAAACACAAAACAAAAAAAACACACACCATAGTTGAAATCAAGAATAAAATAGATGGTGTTAAAATCAGACTGAGCATAGCTGAACAGATAATTAGTGAGCTGGAACACAGGCAAGTAAAACCTATCCAGAATGGAATGAGAAGAGAAAAAAATGATAGAAAGTGTAAGGGACAAATGGGACATGACAAAATATATAATATAGATTTAATTGGTGTCATAGAGGGAAGGAAAAAAAGAGTGGGGCAGAAACTATATCTGAAGAATCTTAATTTTTTTTTCAGAATTGATGAAAGAGTCATGCTACAGATCCAAGACGTACCAGAAACCCTGGAGTAAATACAAAGAAAATTATTGTATTCTTAGGTACTAATAGCTACATCTCTAAAATTAAAATGATTTTTGAATGATTGAAATACAGCAAATTTACATCACCACAAATAGCTGAAATGTATCTTATCTACATGTAAAACATCACAAAGTACCTGTATTAGGCCCAAGAATCATTTATTAAAAATCCACTACATTTACCTAAAAGTTTATGCAAATAATAGAAGCATTTACCTATGAGCAAAAAAATATTTTAACATAATATAAAATCCCCCAGCATTTGGTCAAGAAAACAAGTACTGCATAAGGAAACTAAAGATGCTCAGAGAAGAATCTTAACTTGCTAAGAGTCACAAAGTTCTAATTCCAGGAGCCAGTTCTGCAGCTTCAATCTCTAGACCTCCAACCACCTCATGATACTTTTTCTTTATCGTGGGAAACTTTATTTTTCTAAAGCTGTAAGATTACCAGACTGAGACTATCAGAACTTTCAGTGGCCAGTGAGGTTCCCAAACAAGGCCAGTACCTAATCTCAGTTTAGTTCAGGGGTCCTCAAACTACGGCCCGCGGGCCACATGCAAATGCAAATATTGTATTTGTTCCTGTTTTGTTTTTTTACTTCAAAATAAGATATGTGCAGTGTGCATAGGAATTTGTTCATAGTTTTTTTTTAAACTATAGTCCGGCCCTCCAACGGTCTGAGGGACAGTGAACTGGCCCCCTGTTTAAAAAGTTTGAGGACCCCTGGTTTAGGGAAAGAAAGTCTGACAGTCCCCAACTCAATGGGTTGCAAGAGCCTATGGGATTGTAAGGAATCCTCAAACAATCACAGACCAAATAAATAATAAATCTCACAATACGTTCTATTTTTCAAATGTGATTAATAAAAATTCATTTAAAAGCTAAAATAAAAGGAAAAAATAAATTATTTGGAGCAAACATTTTGAATTATAAAGCATTCCCTATACATTTCTATGGACTTGTCTGATCAAAACCACATTCATAATCCCAACTTACTAAGGATAATGTCAAACTAAAGTCAGGGTACACCAAACAGAAAGTTTCCTACACTGACAATAAGAAAATAAACTGATAGCTTTAATCCAGCAATTTAATATCTAGGAACTCATCATAAATAATTTCAAGATTTGTTTCTGTAAAGCACACTGTCTCATTACTCATAACTGTCAAAGAACAACAACAAACAAAAACAAAAGAAGCCCAAAGCCTATATATCCAATAGGGGACCAATTAAATAAAATGCCAATACAGAGGGCTATTTAATAACATGAGGACATATTTACTATATATTAAAGAGAAAAAAATACAGAACAGCAAAAAAAGCCAAAACAAAATTGAAATATACATATAGACACAACAAAATATTTGGAATAATATATATCAAAGGGTGATGCGTTATCTTTGGGTGGTAGTATTGAGGGTAATTTATGTTGTTTCAGCGGGTCAATATTTTGCAAATATTCCACAAAAGACTTCTTAGGATGTTTTGCAATTAGAAAAAAATACAAATTCATTTTTAAATGTGAAATTTTAAAATAGTTGAAATAGGTTCACTTCCTATCCTAGTAGTCAAATCATATATATCACTTTTACTCTGAACCATATGTTAACACAAGAAACAATTTTGATCAATGTTTGATTTTAAGAAATAAAGACTTGTAGAAAAAAGGTAAACACACTTAATGATTCATCAAATGTTACTATCTAAACTTATGTTGTCTTTAAGTAATATGTAAACCCAAATCATTCCAAATCAATGAAATTACCTAATATTTAAAAAATGCTTTCAATAGTCCTTCCAATTTTCATATTAATACATTAAAGCCATAAATGTAAAGATAAAATAGATCTAAATATCATTCCCTCTCTGTTCTAGCCTTATAGCATAGCATTTCTTATCTGTATTCCCAACTAGGCACATATTATAGTCAAGTAAAATAGTGAAGGAGCTTTGGTAATAGAAGTCAGAGGCCCAAGATCAGAATCCTATCTCCTACCCTTTCAACTCTTAGACCTGGGCAAGTTAACTTACCTCTCAGTTTCCCTAGCTATTAAAAAAAAAAAAGATAATATTTATCATAGAGTTTTTGTAAAAGACTAAATAAAAAACTACAAATGGTAAGCATAGTGCCTGAAGACTAGAAGGTACTCAATAAGTGGTGGTTGTGAGTGAGTAGAGGCATGTGCCACAGTTTTTAAGTCACAGAACTTGCCAAGCCTCTTGAAACCTGTATGACCTTGGACAAGTTACTTAACCTTTATGGACCTCAGTTTCCTCATCTGCAAAACAGATATAATACCTATCTTGCAGGTTTGTACAATTAGGTAAAACTAGATATAAAAATCATATTGCATATAGTAGCTACTCAATAAATTGTGGTATCACTACTAGCTACAGCAATAAACATTTGAGTATAGGGATTAGCAGTTTTTAAAATATTCTTATATTTTAAAAGAGTACATGTAATTCTAAGAATTAGACATCATTTAAATAAGTGTATTTCTCTTAATTCCCAATTTAGGTGTAAATTTCAGAACAAAAGTAAAATACAGACCAAGTTTTTTTCTTAAGCACACTAGAAAGATACAGGGCCACTTCACTAGTTTCAAAGTAAAAATATATTATCTATAACTAGATTTGCTTTAAAAAAATTTTTTAAGTCCAAATAAATCTAAAAGGGTCAGAAGGGGAAATGTTTGTTTCTTTCTGCAATTATAGGTCCTTAGGAAGAAAACAGAAACTTGAACTTTTCTATTTTTTTCATAATTTCACATCTACTATGTAAGTGCCTTGAATACAACAACTCTTTCAAATCTCCGATTTCCTGTCTCCACCTTTGTGCAGAAGCAGAACAGTACTACAGTTAAGATTATGGACTGTGGAGCCAGACTGCCTGGGTTCAAATCTTGCCTCCATCTAACAGTGTGACCTTAGTTTTAGGCATGGTTTAACCTCCCCATGCCTGTTTCCTGAAAAAATGTAGATTCCTCATACAATTGTTTTAAGGAGTAAACCTTTAAAGTGTTCATAAGAGAGGCTAGCATATTGAAGGCACGTTATGTTTCCCTTTGTTGTCATTACATTATTACCTCTCAAAATGCCTAGATCTGTGACTTGTAATTAATAAATATTTGCTACTCTGTAGAAAATTTCAACAAATGGCTTTACTTAATATTAGACCTGCTTAGGAAGTATCTTAACATGACTGTCAAGGCCAGCAAAGATAGAGCAGTTGCTGTTAGAATTTTACAGCAAATGTAAGGAAAGTCGATCCCTTCTTACACTTCCCATCATACAAAGCTGTAGCATTGTTACTTGCTAATAGAAGTTCAGTACCAAACAGTTTTACAATTTAGGTATGGCATACACCAATCCAGCAGACACAAAACTCTCAAACTCAAGCTCCGTAATACTCAACTACATTCCTTCAAAGAAAAAAGTTCAGATCACTCTTCTATTATAATAGTTCAATGCTTTAAAATAAAAACTATATTGCATAAGTCAACAGCCTATCATAGGCATTAAATAAGACACTGTAATTGAAAGTGTTTGAAAGTTAAATATACATTAAATATGAGCTTATGAATATATTTGAGAAAATCATAACAGATTTCTCCAATCAAACAGCTGCCTTCTAACCCCAAAACTAGTGCTCTGGGGCCAGGATAAAGAGACATAAGTCAGTCAAGTTGCCATCCCACTAGGTCATTTCCTGACTGAAATGTACTCTTCCCTTATTACTGGTAACTCAGGTGGGACTTGTGACACTTGAGGACCAGGAAAATATCTTCACAGTTATTGGGTCAAACAATGCCACCCAATCCCCAATTGTCTGAGATCCTAACCTGGGTGTAGAAAAATGATTGTTATCTTCAGGTTCAAGAACCTGTTAGCCCTGAAAATCAGAAGTCAAGTACCTAGGGCCACATTTCCATTCCAGCTGAGGGCTAAGAATGTTTACCTGGCTCACCCTCAAATTAGAAGTTTCAATCAGCACCCATCAGGTCCCGGCCACACAGCAGCCATCAATAACTCACACAGGCCAGATCAGACCACAGGTCACTTGGCCCCATTCACGGAACCAGGTCCGACCAAAGGCCGGCCTGCCTGCCAACCCTTAGCCTGGCCAACAGGACAATGGCCTGGCAATCAAGAGTTAGATTCTCCTAGCCCTGACCGGTTTGGCTCAGTGGATAGAGCGTCCGCCTGCGGACTAAAGGGTCCTGGGTTCGATTCCGGTCAAGGGCATGTACCGTGGTTGTGGGCACATCCCCAGTAGGGAGTGTGCAGGAGGCAGCTGATCGATGTTTCTCTCTCATCGATGTTTCTAACTCTCTATCCCTCTCCCTTCCTCTCTGTAAAAAAATCAATAAAATATATATATATTTTTTAAAAGTTAGATTCTTCTAGCCACCGCTCTGTTTCAAGACTCTTGATGGAGTTGACTTGACAAATCAAATTTGATAAGACGTGAAGAATTTTTGAAACACAGGTGGAAAACTTGGAATGTGCCTCACAGATCTAGTCCCTTCATTTGTTCAGTAACATAAAAGTGTATGATCTGTAACGCGTTTTGTTTATAAAACCATTCTGGTCTTAAGGAGATGATGGTCCAGGGGGACACAACTGTCACTTTTCTTCAGGGTCTGCACGGGTCTTAAAAACTTTACTAAAATCAGTTCCTCTATCTGCATGTAAAACTGGAATGAGATCCGCTCCTTCTCTCAAAATAAGTTAAAGGTAAGTACATACTGCATGAAAGTACTCTCAGCATTTCAGAAGGAATTTTCTACAGAAAAACGTATGCAGTTAGGTATCACGTATGCAATGGCAGTGATGCAACTCTTTTTTTAACACCTAAATCGGAGATCCGGACCAAGACAGTGTGTTGGAAGTCCAGCTCATTCAAGTATGTCCTTTCTGTCCACTTTTGAGGTCCTAGGTTGGGAAACTGGTCTGTGTCTCTATAAATCCATGTTCTGGGCCATAATATAAATGCAACTTTTCTGTGAGGTCCCTCCAGCCCACTCCCTCTCTTTTTCAGAACTACGAGCGCGGCGGGGGGGGGGGGGGGGGGGGGGGGGGGATGCGCCCTGCAAATCTCCCCACTTGCAAGGACTCGGCTGGGTTGCACAACTTTCCAGTCTCTGTGAGTTTCACCACTGTTTTGCTGTTGATCACTTTTAATGACACCCCCGCGCCTCCCCAAAACCCAGCTTTACACTTTGCCCCGGCAGCACTCGACTGGACGGACTATATCGGTCCCCCGCCTCCCGCCAGCTCCGACGACCTCAAAAACATCCCCACCCGTGTGCCCGCCGCCCGGACCCCAAAAGCTGCGACTCCGGTCCCACCTGCCCGAGCCGCCCGCCCCGCAAGCCCTCAAGTCCCAAATCCCGGGTGCAGCATCCCCGGCTCCG
>NW_005353696.1:606876-629106 GCF_000412655.1 Myotis brandtii | reverse complement strand
CGAGCTGACGCCGAAGAGAAGGGTGGCACCAGCCCAAGGCCCGGCACTTACTCAGGAAGGTAGGTGGAGGAGAAGGAGCTCCACTTGTGCACCCTCCCGGCTCTCCTCAGCCAGAGGCGCGCGCGGGTCCGCGATTCCCTCCGAGTTCCCGACGCCGAACCCTCCCTCCTTAATGACTTACCGCAACCGGGACGGGAGTGTGAGCCCCTGAGGGGCTCTCCTGTGGGGCTTGGAGGGAGTGGCGCAAAGGACTGTCTTACAGGCGGAGGTAAGGAAAAAGCCAAGAATATATGGTGAAAAGAAAGAGATGGGAACTGTGGGCCAGGGAGGGAGCAGGAGAAGACGAGCTTGGAGACGTCGGAAACCGCTGCCCTCTCCAGTTTGTAAGCCCTGTCGGAACACAGCATTGCAGGGAACTGGAGTCCATAGCGATGCCCTTCCCTCGGGAGCGGTGGTGGTTTTAAACGTCCTGTGCCCGGTTCCGGAGGCGCACGGGGGTGTCTGCCCTTCAGGGCTTGGTTTGCTCAGGCAAGACATTCAGCTCCCACCCTCCACCCGCACCCCAGACCAGACCAAACCAGAAAAAACCTTCAAGCAGTTGGGGAAGCTGTGTGGCCTCCATTTCCCAGTTGGCACATTTGCCCACTTTTAACTCGGACAGACATTCAGCCTAAAAGTTCAGAAAGAGCGAGAGACAGAGACATGTCAAGAGAAAGAGCCCAGGGGGACTGACAGTCCGTGTGCCCCGAAGGCCCCAGGGGCACCACGCCAGCTGCTTTATCTACAGAGGAGCGCTTGCCCTGGACGCCTGGCGGCCTTGGGCGGGGCTCCCATCCGGCGCCTGGTGGTCAGGGGCCTGCATGTGGGTCCCTTGGCGTAGCCATGGTGGTCACCAGAGGCCTTGTCACTCCTTGTCTCAGAGGCCTTACCCTTGGAAGCCCGGACCGTGTCTCGTCTCCACCTGACCGATGGGAAATCTCATGCCAAGTCAGAACTCCTCGGTATTTGTATTCGCTTTAGGTTATCATCGTTCACCTGCCGCAGCTCCCTCAGATCCTCTCCTGAGTTTTTATTTCCACAGGGGGAAACTGCACAGTGGCCTCCACTAGCTGAAAGGGCCACAGTGTGTCAGCTGTCAGGGTCACGTGCTCTGCAGGAGGTCGGAAAAGTATGCGTTCCTCGGGGAATGCTGTGACCCCAGGGGCTCCAGCGGGGAGTCCAGAGACCGGGGGTAGGACCAGAGGAGCTTGGCCCCAAGGCTGATGAGTGGTTATCTTGGGGGGGAAGATGAAGGTGGTGACCCAGTTCAGTTCCTTGGGGGCTCCTCCTTTGCTAAGTATCCCTCTTACCTAATGTCATAGAGTCCTTGTTCTTTTGCAGACACAGAGATGGTTTATGAGTGATTTTTTTTTTTAATCTTCACCCAAGGATATGCTTTACTGATTTTAGAGAGAGGGGGGGGAAGGGAAAGAGAGAGAAACATCGATCGTTTACCTCCCTTACACGCCCAACCAGGGATCGAACCCACAACTGAGGTATGTGCCCTGCCTGGGAATCGAAGCAGCAACCTTTGGTGCATGGGACGGCGTTCCAACCCACTGAGCCACACCGGCCAGGGCTATGAGTAATCTTTTTTTTAAAAAAAAACACATGTAAGCCAGTTCTTCCCAAGTGACTTTCTGTGGCTTTCAGTGACTTTCTGTTCCCTTTGGGTAACATCAAAAGGCCTTGGCAGAGACCTTTCACATCCTGCCTTGACTACCTCTCCAGCCTCCTCTCTCTCTCTCTCCTTCCTCCAGCCACACTGGACTAACATAACACACTGGATCGGTGCCTGTAACTTGTGTTCTCTCTGGCCTCCCTCAAGGGCTTAGTCTAAGCCAGTGGTCCTCAACCTTGGCTGCACATTAGCATCACCTGGGAATCTTTTTAAAATCCTGATTTCTGGGCCTCATCCTCCGGAAATTCTGTTTCTTTGTTACTAATGTTGTGGCCTCACCCCATAACAAAGAAACAGAATTTCCAGAGGATGAGGCCCAGAAATCAGGATTTTAAAAAGATTCCCAGGTGATTCTAATGTGCAGCCAAGGTTGAGGACCACTGGTCTAAGCCAAGCCAGGAGTACCTTCTCCCATTCTTCACCTGTCTAACTCCTGCTCCTTTTTCAGCCTATTCCATTCTGGAAAATCATTCCTCATCACTTATTTTGGGATTATGTGCCATTTTCTACATTTTCCTTGGCACCCTGAGTTTCCCTCCTTATATTTGCAAGCATTACAATATATTTTAATCTCTTTATTTCTCATTTTCTCTCTCCCTAAACTGTAATTCTCATAAAGGTAGGGATCATGCATATCATGTTCACAATTGTATCCTCAGTCCTGTTAGAGTGTCTAGCACATAATAGATGTTCAATCATATTTCTTGAGGAATGAATGGGTTGTGCTAAAAGCAATCATCTTTACTCATCTTGTAATCTCAGTATGGTCCTCATAGTAAATACTTCCTGGAGAGAGTAACTGATCATATTTGGTTTGTCACCCTCAAAAAAAAGATTTATTGAAAGGCTGTGATGTGCCAGGCTCTGTCCTAGATGCTAAGGAGTCAGGATATACAGACAAGGACACTGCTTGCATGGAGCTTACATTCTGGTAGGGCGACATATAATAAGTCACCTAGATAATTTTAGTGTGTGTATTTAGATGCCAAGAAGACACTAACTACACTGGAGTAATATTTAGATTGGATGGCAAAGGAAAGCTTCTCTAAGAAGGTAGTATTTGAGCTAATCCCTGTACAATGAGAAAGTGCCAGCCATGCAGAAGCTGGATAGAAAACATTCTAGGCAGAGAGAATAAGCAAGTGCAATGGGCCTACAGCAGGAAAGTGCTTGGTGTGTTCAAAGAAAAGAAAGTGTGGCTGGAGCAAAGTGATGGAGGGGAGAGTGCAGTCAGAACAAATAAGTCTTGGTAAGAAGTCATGACATGGAAATGCAAAGGGGAGACCTGCGTAAGGATTCAAGCCAAGGTGTAGCAAAATTCACTTTACATTTTGTAAAGATCACCCTGAAAAAAAAATTTTTTTTTTTAAGTTGGAGAGGCAAGATAGTTTGAAGTAAAGAAGAATTGACAGGAGGTTATTATAGTAACCAGGCAAGAAATGACAGTGTCTAGGACTAGCAGAGGAGATAGAAGTGGTTGACATATTTTGGAAGTAAAGCCAATTAAACTTGCTAATGAGTAAGGCAGGAAGAAAAGGAAAGAAGTAAGGGTAACTCCTGGGTTTTGGGTTTGCACCACTATGTAGATATTGATGCTTTTATTGAGAAGGGAAAATTTGGGGATGAAACAGTTTTAGGTTGAAGGAATCAAGAATTCTAACTTCAGTGGGATGCCTAATAGATAGCCAAGTGGAATTGCCAAGGATCCAATGTGGATCCAATGACCTATATTGGTCAGTCTTATATCAAACCACCCCATAAGCATTTGGCCTTCTTCATATCTAACCAATCAAGAGTTGCTTTTTTTCTTTTGGCTTTGGCACAAGGTGAGTAAATTTTTCTCTGAGTAGCATGGTTACCATAGCTCCTGGTACAGCAGCTCTAGATAGAAGAAAACATCCGTGGCAGTCTTCTGCAGAAGGGGATGCACAAGTACAAGAATAGTCTAGGGAAAGAAACCTAGACTATATGTTGAAAATCTCAGTTTCAGTCCCAGTTCTGCTACTTTTCTAGCTATGAGACTGTGGAAAAGTCACAATTTCTCTGAGTCTCATTTTCCACCACTATGAAGTGAATTTAATAAAATGTATCTTTTCTATTTCACAAGGAGTTTTGAAGATCAAATGAAGGAAAAGTGCTTGTCTGCTATGATATAAGCTCTCATTTAATTCTCACAGAACCCTGAGAGATAAACATTATTATTTCCCCTTTCACAAATGAAAAAAATGAGACTCAGAAATGTCAAATAATTATTTGTCTTCTGTTTTCCACCGCACCAGATGTGCAGGAGGGAAGAAAGTGAGACTGGGTATTTGTTCCCCTGACTCCCTGCCTGTAAGACTCGGAGCTGACTGTCCTTTACAACCAGAAGTAACAAGCCCTCCTCCCAAGTGGCCTCTCCACAGCTCTCTCTGGTTCTGGGTTCCAGTAACCACCTACGTTTTGCTCCCTGTGATTTCCCGGTATGTTCTCACATCTTTATCAATAGTCCCTTTATTAAACTTCTCAAATTGCCCAATTGCAGAATGCCATCTGTTTCCAGCTAGGATCCTAACTGATATAATAACTCATTCCAAAGAAATATAGCTAGTCAGTGACAAGTCAGAATCTCTTTGGTTCAAAAACCCATCCTTTTTTATTTCATCCGATTCTTCTAAGTGGAAAGAGACTTAGTAAACTGTAAAGTACTATTCAAACACAAGATATCGTCATATAATGAAGATCACCAGAGTTTAAAAGCAAAACATATACAGCTGATTTTATTTGTTTCTAGGCAAAGGAATACACTAATTGACTGAAGGGGAAAAGAAGGTGTTTTTAATTGTTAGTAATGGGTTTCATGGTTGTTATGGGAATTAAAGTTAAAATAAATACTCCAAATAGGCTGGAATAAACCCACAGCTCTGTACATGACTAGTTAAAACAATGCCCATACTTCATAGGCTGGATAGGGGGAGATCTTCACATAGATCCTGTAAGGGTCTTACTTTAACTTACTAGGGTTGTTCAAAGTTCATGGTTTCTTTAACAACTTTAGCTGGTTTGGAGAGTTGAAGCACAGTACAGTAGTCAATGTCTAACTTACTAGGGTTGTTCAAAGTTCATGGTTTCTTTAAAACTTTAGCTGGTTTGGAGAGTTGAAGCACAATACAGTAGTCAATGTCTTATCTCCTAGGCAAGCTGTGCTGTAAATGGAAGAATTTTTCTTAACAATGTTATTATGTAACAAATGAAGAGACTGATACCAAAATATGTTAGACGCTATGCCTAAATTCACTTATACAACTGGTCTGTTTACAGATCTGAATCTAGAACCCAAGTGTCTAATTCACAATCACTTTTTTTTCCTAATTAATGGGAAATTTTTAGCTCTACACCTATGTTATTCTTCTTTAAATCCTCTATAACTAGCACATAGTAGATTCTCAAGAAATATTTCCTGAATTGAATCTCTTAGTCTCTCCTGAATTCCTTCTCACTAATTGTGTTAGTTGAGGTTGTTACAACAAAAATATGATAGACTGGATGGCTTAAACAACAAACATTTCTGACACTTGTGAAGGCTGGGAAGTGCAAGATAAGGTGCCAGTATATTCAGTATCTGGTGAGAGCCTTCTTCCTGGTTTGCAGACAGCCACCTTCTTGCTTCTGCCCCTGGCCCCTAAAATGGATGTTCTTACATACAAAATTCCATCCCAACAACCCCAATAGCATCAACTCTAAAGTCTATAAAGTCCAAAGTCTTACCTGTCATCCAAATCAGATATGGGTGAGACTCACCCTGAAGCAAAATTCCTTTCCAGCTGTGAGCCTGTGAAGCCAAACCTACAAAGGATAGACATCCCCATTCCAACAGGTGGAAGGAAGGACAGAAGCATGTTTAGTCCCAAGCATGTCTGAAACCTCTCAAGGCAAACTCCATGAGATCTCAAGGCTTGAGAATAAACCCCTTTCTCTTGATGCTCTGCCTTCTGGACACCTTCTTTCCCCTATCCCTCCCCCACTTTCTGAAGACCTCCCCCAACCCCTGCCCTGCAGCTCTACCAGGCCAGGGCTCTACCTGGTGGTGGTCAAGGCTTTGGGTGAGGACTGACTGTTGTGATGCCCTTTTGAAACCACGGAGGCGGCCCAGATCTTTGAATTGTCCTCAGGGTCATCCTTCCCTAGTCTTGAAGAATAGCTTTGCTCTAACCGGGTCCTGTAAAATTCAAGAAGTCCAACAGTCTTTCTTCATTCCATCCCCTTCAGTTCAAACTAGGAGTTCCTGCTGGGGAGGTGGTTAGGTCTGTGGTTCACATCCACACTGATCTCCTTATCAAGTGATCAGTTAACCACACACATGGGGTTCTTTTCCAAACACTGCTTTCTCATTTTTTTGTAATATGGACAGGCTCAGAAATTTCTGTATCTTTAAGTTCTGATTCCTTTCTCTTAACAGTTCCATCCTCAATTTATTTCTCTCTTTTTGCATTTTACTATAAGCAGTCAAATAGAACCAAGCTACTTCTTCAACACTTTGCATAGAAATTGCCTCTGCTTGATGTCCAGTTTAATCACTTTTAAGTTCTACCCTCCACAAAACACTAGAACACAAACACAGTTCATCCAAGTTCTTTGCCACTTTATAACAAGAATCACCTTTCCTCCAGTTTTCAATACCATGCTCCTCATCTCTGTGTAAGACAAGAATGGTCTTTATTGTCCACATTTCAATCAACATTCTGTACATAATTATTTATGTATTCTCTAAGAAGATAGAAGCTTTCTCTCCAGCTCGCCTTTTCTCTCTCTCTGAGCTTTCACCAGAATCACCTTTAGGGATTCCTTCACAGCAATATTGACTTTTTCTAGCATGCACCCAGTGTAAGGTCTCTAATGCCATCATTAGGTTCCACCCCCATGACCTCATCTAAACCTAATTACTTCCCAAAGGCTCCATTTCCAAATAACATCACATAGGGGATTGGGGCTTCAACATATGAAATTTAGGGAAACACAAACATTCAGTCCATAAGCACTAATTTATTATTATGTTTTTTTAAATAAAAGGAATTTGCTTAGGGGTCAAGACTAAAAGAATTATTTTATTCAATCTATTTTTTGGTCAGTAAATGAAGAACATCACCTTGGGAATTAGAAGAGTGAATTTGCCCCAGTATAATTCCCATTGGACATTTCTTGCATGCCAGGAATTTACCTGCATTATTTGTATAATCTTCACAACAGTCTTGCAAGTAAACTCAGTTTCTTGGAGGTTAAGATTCACCAAACTCATGTGTGCCCTCTTTATTATACAATTCTCAAATGTATGCATTCCTAACATCACCCCAGCATTCAAGATCCAGAAGACCAAGAGAAACAATCTGTTGTATTCCTAAAGCTAACTGTTCCTTCTCAATCTTCTGTTCTCTCATGATTTCTATATTAACTCATTTCAACTTTGTTATTGTTGTTTGAAATCATTTCTTTGAGCACAGCACTACCAAAAGGAGCAGATGAAAAGCAAGTGCCAAAGTTTCATTTGCTAAGTAAGTCCCCTTTATTTTCTAAGACAAAGGAACTTCAGCCCCACCGGGGCCTTTGCACAGGTCTTAGGTGAACATTGAGACTAGCTTCAAGTGTGAAGCTTGGGTCCGCTTCTCCCAGGAGGTGGCAGCAGCAGCAGCCACAGCCTGCTAGAGAAATCAGACAGAATTCCTTTTGCCTATTGGCATCCAAACCTAGAAATTCCTGGTTCCAGCAACCACTAAATCCCTCCTTTCGTTTGCTGAGGTTGATTGGAGCCGGGGCACAGGAACTGGCAACAATTCCTCTCCTAAGTGCCTAGTTTTTATAAACACTTTGGTCTGAGGCGTGACCTTGAAGCATGTGTGAAGGTGGACCCGACGTCTTTGGCCAAGGAAAAGAGCTTCAAAAAGAAACTGTAACTTGAACACTTCCATCCACACGGGCATAAATCCAGAGGACCCCAGCTCCCACTTCGGTGCTGCACCAAGAATACAGATTCTAGAGTCTAGACCTAGCCACCAGCTACCAGACAACTGACCTTGTCGTTAAATCTGCAATTTCCTCAACCACCTAGTGTGGACTGGGTGATCTTTAAGTGCCTGCTAATTCTTAAATTATGAGTTACTGAACTTTCATTTTTCTGGATTAAGTAAGGTTGGGCCTTCACCTTTTCAGAATTGAAAAAATCCCACACGCAACAAAGAACTACTGGTTCCAAGTTAATCCCAGGTGAGCACATATCCTGGTTTGGTGAACCCTGCCAGCTGCCTAGGAGGTGGGCAGGAATCCCAGGAAATGTCTGAACACCACACGGCTATGGATGAACTGTCTACTGCTGGGAGTTACTTTGCAAGTTACCACATCTAAATGAATCTGACAAAATAATATTCCAAAAAGCAATTAACACTGATTCCTAATGTATTTAGAACTAAAAGGTCTTTTGGGAAAAGTGAAATTGGCTCAGAAAAAAATTATCCAGCCCTCTGGGTAAAGAAATGTTTGAGGTTAAGAGGATTCTTAAGTCAGGATCTGTCAGTGCTTTTTGTCCCATCACCTGGTCTTTTGTGAAGGAGGAGACAGAACTAGCTCCTCTCATTCCTCCATCCCATCCCACCCCACTTCATCTTGGCGCTATCACCTTCACTGGACTGCTTAAACGTTTATCTATTCATTCAGTAATCACTTATTGAGCACCTACTATGTGTCAGGTGCTGGGGATACACCTAACTATTAAGGAGCTCACAGTCAAGTAGTCAGATTATTAAATGGGCTAAAATAAAGAACTCAGAAAGGATTCGCATATAAAATATGAAGAAATAATAGCGGTCATAGTGGTGGTAGCATTATTTTCATAAAGACCACAGGCCAAATATATTTCCCAATTAAAGCTATCCCCCTAACATCGATATATTAATGTTAGGCCAAATATATTTCCCAATTAAAGCTATCCCCAGAACATAACGGAATTGTGTAAAGATAATTTCATTGTCCTATTGGCCCCTGTGGGTCTGTCAAGGCAACCCTCTTCCTATTTTCCATGAAAGTCATCATATTAGAATCCCATCCTGGGTCAGGAAGCTTTGGTCCCAGAAGGCCACTATAAATGGAAATATGTGTCTGTTACCAGGCATGGGCTGAGAGGGGACAGCTTCCTCCTCTGCCTTTTCCTCCTGAGAATATTAGCACAGGTTATACAGGTTTCAGTGTTCCTGAAACAGAAGGCACTGAGGGATGACAGAAATAGGAGAGCATGGTGATAGCAAATTTTAGGCTGGCTCCACACTAGAAAAGAGAACCATATCCAATTTGGAGAGCAGGTCAGAGAATAAGGCAACACAGGGATGTCCAGTGGGACCACAAACAAGCAGAAGAGAAGCAAACCATCTGGTTCCCCCGCATCTCAGATCAGTCTGAGGAGGTCAACTGAAGTTTTTCTTCTAAGAGATGCAAGATGCCCTCATATGTTGGAATCAGGTCAAATCATTTCTCAAATGCAAATCTTCATAGAGACCTTTCTTATATCAATAATTTTTATTTCCTCCTGTATATTTCCAAATAAGCTCAAAATGATCCCCTCCTCCAACCTTTACAACCGCTTTTCAGCCATGCCATTTACTAAATATATAGCACAAGGGTTGAGAACTCTGGCCTTTGACTTAACTTTATCCAGTTTACGTAAGTCATTAAATTTGCTCGCATAGCCCCAAAACCCAGCATTGCAATGGGATTCTGGTGAGCACATTTCAGAGAGAAGCGTCTAAGCCAGCAGTTCTCAACCTGTGGGTCACGACCCCTTTGGGGGTCAAGACCATCGGAAAACACATATATAATTACATATTGTTTTTGTGATTAATCACTATGCTTTAATTATGTTCAATTTGTAACAGTGAAATTACATCCTGCATATCAGATATTTACATTACGACTCATAACAGTAGCAAAATTACAGTTATGAAGTAGCAACGAAAATAATTTTATGGTTGGGGGTCACCACAACGTGAGGAACTGTATTAAAGGGTCGCGGCATTAGGAAGGTTGAGAACCACTGGCTAAGCAGTGGCTCTCGCTCTTGGCTGCATATTGGAAACACATGGGAAACTTTTAAAAATCCCCATACCACGTCCCAAATCAATTACATGTTAGGCGTGGGACCTAGGCATCGATATATTAATGTTAAGTTCATGAAAAGATGTATATGTGCAGCCAAGGTTGAGAACTTTTCCCTTTATGTCTTAGGACAGTGACAGGCCAAAAGCCTGGTAACTGACAGGCAGGAAGCCGGTCAGCTGGTAACTGACACCTGAGCTCTCCTGCTTCCTTTGGAATTTCTTCTGAATATCTGCATGGAGAAACCAGATACTGCAATGGTGCTAGCTTGGACCTCCACTTTGTAAGGTTTCCATTTCAACTTTACCACCTTATTCACTAAGTCTACATTTAATATTGTTCCAGTACTTAAAGAGCTATGAACAGTGGTTAGTTAATCAATATGTCAAAGAGAATTGTAAACAAGTGATGGTGGTATAAATGCCATGCTTTAGAAATCCCACATTCATCTTTAAAACAAACATAAATGTATTTTTTTAAATCCCCACACTACTCAGTCTTTTCCCTCTCCTCCCTCTTTACCCATTTTTGTCTTCCCCTTCCTCTCTGTCTCCTTCACCTGCTCTCCCAGGGGTAACAGGGTGTCACTGTTACCCTTGTTTATCTTTTATTACCCTCTGCCTCATAGCTTCTGCATCTGAATCCATTTTTCACTCTCTATTCTCTTCCCCTACTCACAACATACATTGTTTCCTTTATATTTCATTATCTTTCACACTTACAGCTCCTCAATTAACTATACTGTAGAACAAAACCATTGTCAGATATTTATCATATTAAGTAAGTTATTTTGTTGTTAATTTTAAAAGCAGATGAGTTCTGAAAGTGCTATATTTCTCTCTCCAAGGAGAAAAAGTGCTATATTTCTCTCTCTTTGTCATAGTTAGCACTTCTTAAATACTAATTATTTTGATAACTTCCTGTATTGGTCCTAGATTACTTTTTTCCAAGTAGTTCAGTGACCCTCAATAGAAAAATGTTCCTCTGTTCTTCAATAATCCCAACAACAGCAGCTGATATCAATGTAAAAGAGAAACTAAAAACAGCAATTGAGTGTATGCACCCTGAATTGCATATTGGGTTGCAAAGTCATCATCCTGATTATTATTGTAATTGCAGAGGGGAGGCATTTAAATAATTGTTCGAAGTGTCTTCTTAAGGAAATAACTAAAACAGGGCCAGTTGTCACAAACTAACCTACAATAATAATCTTGTATATACATCTTCAGTATTCATAGCAACTCTACAATAACAAATTTGTGCATTCATCTAATGTCCTTAAGCAACCTAGGAAATAACAAACAAACCTTGATCAGAGCCAGTGTCTCACTTGGTAGTTGACCTGTGTGTTTAAGCAGTGTCCTGGAACAACCTCAGAAGCATAAACCACCAAACAAAAATTGCACCATCAATTCAATGACAAACTGGGGTAGGTGACCCAGCACCCATCTGCTTTGTTATGGCAATAAATCTAGGTACAAGTAGCATGGAAACGAGGTAGATAGGTCAGCACACAAACTAAAACATTTATGAGAATTAGCCACAAAGATAGACAGGTTTTATTGACTTGAAATTTGTAAACAAAGAGGTACTGTGCAAAAAGAGGGAAGGCCTTGTTTTGAGTTTACTTGTGAAAGCCTAAAGCATTTGAGATTTTTCTCTTCCCAAGATACAGCTGTGAAATGACTAATAGGAATTAAGTGAGCCTGCATCAGGAACTGAATGTGCCACTTCACTGGGAACAGAAATTGTTCCCCTGATAGAGGCTGTCCTCTCAGATTAGTACCTTGGGTGTTTTAAAGAGGATCAGCCAGACACGAATATGGTGCATTTATAAAGAGCAAGAATCATCCAAGCATCTTTGCAAATTTTCTTTATGTCTCAGTGCTTCTGAATCATGTTTATATCTTAACTTCGATGTTCCTGAAGAAACTCAGGAGAGAGGGAGAAGGAGGAAGAAGATTTCCTATCACATTGTTTTTTCCTTGCTGGGCTTTCCAATAGGAGTCTTGCTGAAGGCTTGGTCTGAGCAATTTAAAAAGGGTGAATGACTCAAGACTGCTTTGATCATACTGGTCTGATTCAGTCTTCCTAAATTCTAAAAATCATACATCCAGTTGCAGTGGCTCAATATTATTTTCATATTTGCATCCCCAGCTGAAATCAATTTGCCTACACACATCCTTGTCCTGTTTCAGTAATTAAAATATTTTCTACAAAAGTATTGGAAGGGTCACTGATTGACATTTTGAAAATTGTTTCAAGGCACAATCTAGGTACAGCATTTCTTGAATAACATTGTCTTGTTCAAAATCCTTGCATTATAACATTGATGAAATGCCTTAGGAACTTCACTTTCATTTATATCAATTAACCTATGGTAAAATTGGTTTCATTTTACATCATTTTGCTCAAAGTTGCAGAACCTATTGATGATATTAAGTAAGGACTTACTATATTTTTTTCACTGTGAAAGTAAGACACCAACATAAAAAATTCAAACATCAAAAATGTTTAAAATGGAAAGGCAAATCTCCTTCCCACTTTTATCTGAAAGTAAGCATCATTAACTATTTCTAGTGTATTCTTTCCACATAGCATATATAATATACACTGAGTGGCCAGATTATTATGACCACCCCATCAATACTTCGTTGGGCCACCTTTTGCCTTCAATACTGCGGCGATTCTTCTTGGCATTGACTCTACCTGATGTTGAAAGGTGATGCGAGGAATCTGACACCATGCCTGATGAACAGCACTGTCCAGTTCTGTGAGATTTGATGGTTGTAGAACCAGCTGCCTGATGGCTCTTTTAACTTCGTCCTACAAATGCTCAATTGGATTGAGGTCTGGTGATTGTGGGGGCCACCTAAGCAAGGTAAAGTCTCCCTCATGTTCTTGAAACCACTCCTGCACAATACAAGCACCGTGGCATGGCTCATTGTCTTGTTGGAAGAAGCCATCTCCATTGGGATACGCCATCAACATGATAGGATAAACTTGATCAGCAACGATACTTAGGTATAGTGTGCTATTCAGACGTTTATAATGATCTGGCCCTCTAGCAACTTCAACATGAAATTATAGCTAATTTGCCTACAAACGTCAGGCGGTCATCATAATCTGGCCACTCAGTGTGTATACCATTTTTACACAAAGCAGATTATATCATTTACATTGTCCTCTAGTGAGATAATAGAAAATACTATATTGGTCTCTGCCTCTCATTGGCACAGAGCTAAAACCCTTGTAAAAATTCCTAAGTGTTAAGAGAACTAGGAGTATATTTTTGTCCTAATATTTAGTCTCAGCTTCCTAACACAGAGTTCCTAAACCCCTTTGAATTTCCTGGGTAATTGGAGTATCTTTTGTTCTAATGGGGTGGGCTCCTAAATGGCTCCTGGATGGGGGCTGGTCCCCAAACAGACCAAGCTATGATGAGAAGCTTGGAATTTCCAGACCCACCCCTCATCTTCCAAGGAGAGGAGAAGGACTAGAAATGGAGTTAAAACTGATCACACCTATGTGGTGAAGCCTCCATAAAAATCCCAATAGTGTGGGATTCAGAAAGCTTCCAGAGCGGTGAACATCCACCTAACTGGAGGGTGAGGCAGCCCCGCATCACAGTGACAAAAGCTCCTGCACTAGGGTCCCTCCTAGATCTTGCCCAATGTTTCTCTCCATCTGGCTATTCATCTGTATCCTTTAAGTTGTTATTATGCAATAAACTGGTAAACATAACTCCGTTTCCCAGAGTTCTGTGAGCTGTTCTAGCAAATAATCAAATCCAAGGGGGAGGTGGTCACAGGAACCTCCGTTTGTAGCCAAGTCAGAAGTTGTGCGTAACCTGGGGACTTACTATTTGAGATTGGCAGGGGGGGGGGGGGGGGGGGGGGGGTGGTGGTCACAAGAACCTCCGTTTGTAGCCAAATCAGAAGTTATGGGTAACCTGGGGACTTACTATTTGAGATTGGTATCTGAAGTGGAGAAGTTTCATAGGACTGAGCCCTTAACCTGTGGGATCTAACACTATCTCCAGGTAGATTATATCAAATTTTAATTAAATTATAGGACACCCAGATGGTGTCACAGAGAATTGCTAGATGTCAGAAGTGTTGAAAGTGTGGTGGTAATGTGAGAGTGAAGGAGAGACATACAGGAGGAAGAGTGAGTTTTTCCTGAACACCTATTCCCTGCTTTATTCATTTAATAATATTTCAGAAATATTTCCATGTCAGCACATACAGATCTTACAAGATCTTTTAATCACTGGATGTGCCATAATTTATTTAACCATTGCCCCACTGATGAACATTCCAATCATATCCATTATTATTATTATAAACAATGTTTCCATGAATATCCTTACACATATGTCATTGGGAACTTGTATGACTCTATCTGTAGGATAAATTCCTTGAAATGAAATTTCCAGGTCAAAATATGTGTACATTTAAGATTGGGTTAGATGTTCCCAAATTGTAACCCCTAAATGGTTCCAATACACCTTTTCATCAACAGTATAAGTTTATTTTTGCCCCTGCCAGACCTGAGTTTTATCAGACTTTCAACTTGTTGTCAATCTGATGGGTAATAATAATATCACATTATTGTGATTTGCACTTTTCTAAGCACTAATGAAGTTAAATGATTTTCAAGTAAATTTTTGGCTTTTTTATTTTCTTTATGTAGTATTTGTTCATATTCTTTGCCCATTTCTCTGTTCATTTTTTCCTTATAAAACTGTAAGATGATATAATAAAGAAGTATGTACCTTTTCTCTTGAGTTGCAAATAATTTTTTCTCCTGTGCTATTTGTCTTTTGCTGTATTTACTGTATTTTCTTGTTGTCGCTATATTCACTTTTACCATATAAAAGTTTTACACGTTTTACATGAAAGCATTTATCAGCGTTTTCCTTTTTGGTTTCTGAGTTTTGTCTGTGTTTTAAATATTAGCTGTCTTGCAAGAAGAGTCTCCGGAGTTGCTACTTTAATGCACCAGTGTTTGATTTGAATTCTACTGCGTCATATGATACAGGTTAAAAAACTAGGCTTTACTGTGTTGGTTTCTGAGTTTTGTCTGTGTTTTAAATATTAGCTGTCTTGCAAGAAGAGACAGCTCCGGAGTTGCCACTTTAATGCACCAGTGTTTGATTTGAATTCTACTGCATCATATGATACAGGTTAAAAAACTAGGCTTTACTGTAGAAAGAGGAAACTTACAATGTCAAGGCCATTGAGAGAAGGGAGGGCACAGAGACCTCATCCTCTTATTGTCCCTGGCTGACCTGCTGGCCTTGCAGAATGATTTGTATTCCAGGAAAGGGAACTTTGCCCCTCTTTTGGTCTCTTGTATGGAACAAGTGTGAGAGGAGCCTTATCAGGGAATGGAAAAATCAGACTGTCTTGGCACCAGGCAGCCCAGATTTTGGTGCCAGCTGTTTACCAGAGTTGTCTGGGAAACACACACAAGCTGCTCTGCACCTAGACTTTCGGTCCTGTAGGATGTGACGCAAGAAAGGAAGCCAGTGGTCCCATGGAAGCTGAGCTTGTATAGAGTTTCTCAGGCTGGGAGCAGCCCTTTTCCTCGGCACCAGTGCCCCATACCTTGTTTGAGCCAGGTTATTGTCCGGGCAACAGAGAAGGAGCACCCAGATTCATTTAAAACAAGCCTGCTCCTTGTATGACATTAAATAAATAATGAATCAGGCAATGAAGATAAGATTCTTTTTAAAGTTACCCCAAACTTTATATTTTGAAAAACTTCCAACCCCCAAAGGTTAAAAGAATGATACAATGAATACTCCTCACCTAGATTCACCAATTGTTAACTTTTTGTCACCATTGCTTTATCTCTTTCTAAAGATTCTTTTTAAAGTTACCCCAAACTTTATATTTTGAAAAACTTCCAACCCCAAAGGTTAAAAGAATGATACAATGAATACTCACCTAGATTCACCAATTGTTAACATTTTGTCACCTTTGCTTTATCTCTTTCTATCAATATACATTTCTATCCATTGAAGCATTTGGAAGTAGGTTGAATACTTTATGACAGTTCATTCAAAATAATTCAGCACACATCTCCCAAGAATAAAGGCATTTACTTACATAACGGTGATACAGTTTCTCAGACCTAGGAAAATTAACGCTTCAATATATTTAATTCCACATTCATATTTCTCTAATGTTCCAAATGTCTTTTATTACCATCTTTTTATGTTTGACCCAACATCTTAACAAAGTCCATACATTACATTTGATTCTGTCTCTCTAATCCAGTGCCCCAAAAGGACATTTAGCGTGCCTGGAGATACTTTTGATTGTCACAACTGTGGGTGCTAATAGCACCTAGTAGATAGAAACCAAGGAAAGATGTCTGCTAAACATCTTACAGTACACAGGATAACCCCCAACAAAGAATTACTTGGTCCAAAATGTCAATTATTGCTGAGATTGAAAAACCTTGTCTATCTGAAATATTCTCCTAACTTTTTGTTGCTTTTCATGACATTGACTTGTAGTATCCAGGCCAGCTGTAATGTAGAATGTTCCACATTCTAGATTTTTCTGATTGTTTTCTCATGATTAGTTTCCATTTAAACATATTTGTCAGGAATATTGTATAAGTCATGCAGCAGTTAGCTATTACTGCATAACAAACTGCCCCAATACTCAGTGATATAATATTAACAGACATTGGCTAAGTTATTCTGTTGACCTGGGCTGGGCTCTGCTGATTTTGGCTAGACTCATTCATGGATCTGCAGTCATTTGACAGATTGACTAGGTGCTGGCTGATCTAGGATGACCTTGGCTGGGATGACTTGGCTCAGCTCCATTTACCTCTCCCACTTAGCAGGCTATTCTCATGGACGAGACAGAGGTCTGAAAGACAGTGGAAGCGTGCAAGATCTTTTGAAGTCTAGGCTTGGAACTGGCACTCTGTCACTTCCATGTCATTATGTTGGCTAAAGAAGGTAACAAAGCCAGCCTAGATTCAAGTGGTAGGGTAATAAACTGTACCTCTTAATGGGAGTTGCTGCACAGTCATTGCAAGGGGTGTGGATGAGGGAGGTGCGAATCTGGGCCGATTGCAATCAGTCTATCAAAGTGATATTGTATATCTCTTAGCATCAGATCCGGAGATAAATAATGTCAAATTGGCCCACTATTACTGATGTTAAGTTCGAGGCTTGATTAAGTGGTAACGGACAAAGCTCGCCTTTGGGTCTATCTTTCATGTATGTGCGTTGATGTTTTGATACAGGATGTCTATCCTGTTCACCACTGTGTTACTTTCCTAGGGCTGCTATAACAAAGTACCCACAAGTTGGGAGGCTTAAATCAACAGAAATTTATTGTCTGGCAGGTCTGTAAACACCGTGTCAGCAGGGCTCCTTCTGAAACCTTCCTTGCCTCTTCCAGTGTCTGGTAGTCCCAGACATTCCTTGGCTTGCCGCTGCAGCACTTCAATCCCCCCTCCAGCTTTATATGACATTCTCCGTGTCTGTGTCTTCACATGAACTTTTTCTTACAAGAACACCAGTCATATTGGATTAGGATCCCATCCTATTGGATTATGACCTCATCTTTACTAATTATGTCTGATACAACCCTATTTCAAAATAAGATCACATTCCAGGGTCCTGGGGGATAGGATTTCAACTTACCTCTTTTGGGGAACATAATTCAACCCATAACACCCATCAACTCTTCACTCAAAGGTTTTATCACCCATTGATAGTCCATGATTGAATCAACTGTTCCATTGGGGATTGCACAACAGTGTTTTTCTTAGGCCTCACCATTTCTTCAACATTTATTAGCTGGCATTCTTCTATAAAAAAGGTTTTGTTTTCCTGTTTCTTCCCCATCTCTTCCTTCTTCGCTCCCTCACTTTTTAGACCACTTTGAATTTTTGGCCTTTTCTTTTTATTACTTTCATACAACCATCACGTGATGTTTTATCCAATATCATATCAACCATCATTTTTGTACAATACAGAAAAAATTTTGGTGATCAAATTGTTTCACATTTGGCTAGATAGAGCCCATAAAGTCAACTCTTAATGAAGGAAAGTATAATAAATTTAAAATTTTTCTTTTTAAAATGTGACCACTCCTAATCTATCCCATAGGATTTACTTATGAAGTCTAAATAAGTCAGGGCTCATAATTTTCTCCCTGGGGAGGCCATCTGATTATTCCCCATGGGAAAAAAAATCTATCATTCCTAAAGTATGACCATAAGAAAAAGCTGTCATTTATTGAGTGTTCTCTGCTTTACATGTTATTTTAATTGTCATAATAACTGCCTACGTAATGTTACTACATATTACAAATGAGAAATCTGAGGCTTAAAAAGTGAGAAACTGAAGGAACATGGATTTTGCAAACTGACTGTTTGAATCCTGGCTCTACCACCTCTTAGGCATGTGATTTGGGCCTTGGTTTGTTTATCTCTACTATGGCAATGATGACATTTGCCTCATAGGTTTGAGCCCAGCAGCTTACCTAACCTAGAGTAGGTGTTTATTAGTTTTCTTCTTTCCATAGCCTGATGACAGGCCATGACTTCTAGGTCATGTTGGATAAATGACAGTGCCACAGAGTCCACTAGCAATTAATCAGGAGTTGATCTATTCAGAATATGCTCACTAGGAATTAAAGATAGCTTGACCTAAGTCTCAAGTAAAAGTTTTCTTTAAATATCTTTGGGGGAATAAACAGTTTGATAATTTTTTAAACAATGTTGTGGGAAGGAGATCATATCTATTCAAATTAAGAGAATAACTTTTGGGGAGATCTTTTTCATTTTACATACACATTAGGAAGCTCATTTACAAATCAGTCTTCAAAATAGGCTCAGCTTTGTTGCAAACAGTGCATTCATTCTTTCCATAAATTGTATTGAATACCTACTATGTTGTATACAGTGTTCTAGGCACTTGGGAAGATAGGTGAAAGACAAATACATTTGCAAATTACACAGGATTAGAAGTAGGTAAGTACCAATGAGAAATATAAACTAAGCAGAGGTATAGAGGAGGGAATTGCAATTTCAAGTAGGGCTGTCATCATTTAAAGGTGATATTTGAGCAAAGACTTGAAGGAGGTGAGGAAATTGGTCATGTGGCCATCTGGGAGAACAACAAATACAAGGCCCTTGGGCAGGAGTGCGCTTGGCCCACCAGAGGCACAACAAGGAGGCTAGTGTGGCTGGAGTGCAGTGAATGAGGGGAAGTGTTTTATTTATCCAACAAACACTTAAATAGCCCTCACTAGTGGTCATGCAGCGCCCCCTCTCTGGAGCACACCCCCACCACCACCTTTCCCCTTCTTTTCCCCTCAAGAGGCTTACCTTTGCTCTCTCTCTCTCTCTCTCTCTCTCTCTCTCTTTCTTCTAAGCTCCAACTGCCCTTTGTAACTTGTTTCCTGAGCCCACGCAGCCCCAGCCCCATTGGCTCACTTTTTCTGCCCCTGTGTCTTTCTAAATAAACTTTCACTTGTACTTGGAGAAAAAAAAACAATAGCCGTCACTAGTAGCACTTGAAAATGTTAACTCATCCTCCCAATAACTATGGTAAGTGGATGCTGTTTTTCTTTTTTAGATGAGGAAACTGAGGCACAGGAAGATTAAATAACTTCCCCCAAGTCACATAACTATCAAGTTATAGAGCTGGGACTGTCTCAGGTGGTCTGTCTCTAGAGACTTTTGGAGCTTTTAAGCACCCATGTTGCTGTACTGCCTCCTAATAGTAAGAGATGAGGTCTGATAACTGGGGACCAGATCCCATAACTCCTTAAAGGCCATTGGTAAGGATTTGAGTTTTTATTCTGAGTGATATTAGTTTTAAACAGAAAAGTGATATGTGTTTGTTTTGTTGTTCCAGAAATTTCCAAAGCAGTTATGTACTTAAGGTATGTATTGCTCTTGGCATTTAATATACTGGTATAAATTCAAAAAGATATCCATTTATGGGAACAAAGAAAATTTGATATGTATAATTTAGAGATGTTATCCTATCAGATACTATTTGTGTAAGGTTAATCTCTTCTATTTTTAAAGTCTCACAAGAACCTTTTTATTGTGAGGATCTAGAAATACTTATGTACTTGGCTATGCATTTTGGGAGGCACCGAGGCAAAGTTATGAGCAAAAAACTTTGTTTTCCTACTTTGAAGGGGGGAAAAATTATAAGAGCAAGTGGACTACTTAAGATATGTCCTAGCTCAGGGGTGGGCAAACTTTTTGACTCGAGGGCCACAATGGGTTCTTAAACTGGACCGGAGGGCCGGAACAAAAGCATGGATGGAGTGTTTGTGTGAACTAATATAAATTCAAAGTAAACATCATTACATAAAAGGGTACGGTCTTTTTTTTTTTTTTAGTTTTATTCATTTCAAACGGGCCGGATCCGGCCCGTGGGCCGTAGTTTGCCCACGGCTGTCCTAGCTACATACCAAAGGTGATGGGTCAGTGGTGCTGCCTTTTTGGGGCTTAATGTTTCAGCACCTTATGGGCCACACTCCTTCACTGGGGCTCCATGACCTCCAGTGCAGAGTGATCCAGAGGAACCTGCACTTGAGAATATCGAAAGGACTCTGGCTCAAGCCATCCATCCTGCTCAAGGAGCATTCAGGAGCAGCACAGGCAGAGTCATCTGGAGAAGAGAAAGTGTTGAAAAGATCACAGTTATACCAGAATGACATTAATGATCATCATAATTACCACAATATATTCAGCATTTACTGTAGGCCTAGCATTATGCGAAATGCTTTACAAGCATGAGCTAAGTAGTAAACTAAGGCTTAAAGAGATTCACTGAATTGTCCAAGATCATATACAGCTGTGACATAAGCACAGCTCTACTTATCTCCAAAGCCCATATCCCTACGCATTTATTCTATACTGTCTAGGTCAGGAATAGAATTCTCTATGGCTATTTCTTCTGTAACCTTCAAGAATGTTAACAGTGACTCTCTGGTGGTGGTTCCAGTTCTGAGTTTCCAGCTGCCTGTCGCACACAGGTGCAAGTTTCAGCCTTCACCTCTTTTGTACTGCTCAGTTTTTCAGACACATCTTATGTGCCTCATCAGATTTCTTATCATTTCTCAAATCCTCAGTTCCTTGTTCTGTCTCAGCCACCACAGCAGCTGACTTGCTTTGTTTGGGCCCACATAGTCCTGCTACTGTAGCTGCCATTTTCCCAGCCTGCCCCTGCCCCCTTGACTGCCACTGAAGAACCCAGCTCACCAGCTACATGCCATGAATTCTCTCTCTGCTCCCAATCATGATTAAAGGCGGTGCCACAGAGCATTGGCTGTGGCTTGCTGAGAGGCTAACGATGGGAAAATATGACATAACCTAGAAGTATGAGGATAGTAACTGAAATAGGAGATGGGAGGGAACCACAAAGGGGGATTCGTTTTCCTGTCTCCCTCCCAAGAACTTACCTGAGCATGTTTTCACCATTTAGCATGTCTGGAGATATTCTGCTTGGACATGAAGGCATACCTCCTGTCTGCAGATTATCCAAGCATCATCTTGTATTACTTTCTCATCTTACCTCTGTTTCTCTTCCCTTTTTGTCTCACTCTTACTGCCCTGGGATTGCATCTCCTAAATAAAACATTAGCATTAATTCTTGGGTGGAGTTCTATTTTTCTAGAAAACATAGGCTAAGATATCTAGACTCAATTTCTCTCAATGGTACCTCCACTTCCTAAATTCTCTTGGCCTAAAGTCAAGCTTTCAAGAGATAGTAATAGCTGATAATATTGTCATTCTATCATGTATCAGTATACATGATAGAACTCATGTATTCCTCCACAAAGAAAATAAAAATAATTGAAAGGATCCTTAGTGGTGAAAAGATTCTGAACCAGTAGCTCAAAACTAGCATCAATCCTAAAACCACTCATACCCTCAGTATCTCACAACTAGCTTTTCCTCTCCTTTCCAACCAGGCTGTGGTTTGAGTCCCCAGTATTCTTACTTGGACTGGACTATTGAACACCTTCCCAATTTGTCTTTCTATTCCCATATTCTCCTACTTCTGATCTAATCTGAATACCATTGCCATCAGATAAATAGTCCTAAAAGCTGATTTCATCTTGCTCCCCTATGTTGAAAAACGTTCAGTAACTTCTCACTACCCCTAGAATAATGTCTAAAGTTCCTTCTAAAACTAATCTTCACTCAAGGCCCTTTACAAACCGTGTGACCTACATTTCCAGCTTTACTACCAACTATAGTGTTTCTCTATGTGAATTACACCACCAGCTGTTCTGGGCTGCTTGCTTTTCCCAAACATGTTGCATTTTTCTAAGACCACTATGCCTCCGCAATGGAACTGGACAACAGAAGTATTTGTAGGTTTTGGT